>NW_027524812.1:0-27606 GCF_052094955.1 Ictidomys tridecemlineatus
CCAAATACATGTATCCCTATAGGAGGAAACAGAGTGAAACCTAAAAATGAAAACGGTTACTGCAAACGAACGGTTTAACCTAGAAGAACGCAATTTGGTGAGCCAAGTGGTTTTGGTGTACTGATCATTACCTGAAAGAATCATCAAGATTGGGTGAAAAAATGTTAGCTGAGATTTCAGGCAACTGGTAGTTTTTTGCAAGCTTAGCAACCCCTTTCCATGTAATTGATTTTCGCCAGTCTCTGCTTAGGGCTATTTCAACAGCAAACAAAGCATAGAGATAGAACTTGAAACTTCTTTATTGTGTCAAGTTTCAAAGAGCTAGCACAAACCGTGTTTGATTTAGAGTTCCAAATACATGTAGCCCTATAGGAGAAAACAGAGTGAAACCTAAAAATGAAAACGGTTACTGCAAACAAACGGTTTAACCTAGAAGAACGAAATTTGGTGAGCCAAGTGGTTTTTGTGTACTGATCATTACCTGAAAGAATCATCAAGATTGGGTGAGAAAATGTTTGCTGAGATTTCAGGCAACTCGTAGTTTTTTGGAAGCTTGGCAACCCCTTTCCATGAAAGTGATTTTCGCCAGTCTCTGCTTAGGGCTACATCAACAGCAAACAAAGCATAGAGATAGAACTTGAAACTGCTTTATTGTGACAAGTTTCAAAGAGCTAGCACAAACCGTGTTTGATTTAGAGTTCCAAATACATGTATCCCTATAGGAGAAAACAGAGTGAAACCTAAAAATGAAAACGGGTACTGCAAACGAACGGTTTAACCTAGAAGAACGAAATTTGGTGAGCCAAGTGGTTTTGGTGTACTGATCATTACCTGAAAGAATCATCAAGATTGGGTGAGAAAATGTATGCTGAGATTTCAGGCAACTCGTAGTTTTTTGGAAGCTTGGCAACCCCTTTCCATGAAAGTGATTTTCGCCAGTCTCTGCTTAGGGCTACATCAACAGCAAACAAACAATAAAGATAGAACTTTAAACTGCTTTATTGTGTCAAGTTTCAAAGAGCTAGCACAAACCGTGTTTGATTTAGAGTTCCAAATACATGTATCCCTATAGGAGAAAACAGAGTGAAACCTAAAAATGAAAACGGTTACTGCAAACGAACGGTTTAACCTAGAAGAACGAAATTTGGTGAGCCAAGTGGTTTTGGTGTACTGATCATTACCTGAAAGAATCATCAAGATTGGGTGAAAAAATGTTTGCTTAGATTTCAGGCAACTCGTAGTTTTTTGGAAGCTTGGCAACCCCTTCCCATGAAAGTGATTTTCGCCAGTCTCTGCTTAGGGCTACATCAACAGCAAACAAAGCATAGAGATAGAACTCTAAACTGCGTTATTGTGTCAAGGTTCAAAGAGCTAGCACAAACCGTGTTTGATTTAGAGTTCCAAATACATGTATCCCTATAAGAGAAAACAGAGTGAAACCTAAAAATGAAAACGGTTACTGCAAAGGAATGGTTTAACCTAGAAAAACGAAATTTGGTGAGCCAAGTTTTTTTGGTGTACTGATCATTACCTGAAAGAATAATCAAGATTGGGTAAAAAAATGTTTGCTTAGATTTCAGGAAACTCGTAGTTTTTTGGGAGATTGGCAACACCTTTGCATGAAAGTGATTTTCGCCAGTCTCTGCTTAGGGCTACATCAACAGCAAACAAAGCATAGAGATAGAACTTGAAACTGCTTTATTGTCACAAGTTTCAAAGAGCTAGCACAAACCGTGTTTGATTTAGAGTTCCAAATACATGTATCCCTATAGGAGAAAACAGAGTGAAACCTAAAAATGAAAACGGTTACTGCAAACGAACGGTTTAACCTAAAAGAACGAAATTTGGTGTGCCAAGTGGTTTTGGTGTACTGATCATTACCTGAAAGAATCATCAAGATTGGGTGAAAAAATGTTTGCTTAGATTTCAGGCAACTCGTAGTTTTTTGGAACCATGGCAACCCCTTTCCATGAAAGTGATTTTCGCCAGTCTCTGCTTAGGGCTACATCAACAGCAAACAAAGCATAGAGATAGAACTTGAAACTGCTGTATTGTGTCAAGTTTCAAAGAGCTAGCACAAACCGTGTTTGATTTAGAGTTCCAAATACATGTATTCCTATAGGAGAAAACAGAGTGAAACCTAAAAATGAAAACGGTTACTGCAAACGAACGGTTTAACCTAGTAGAACAAAATTTGGTGAGCCAAGTGGTTTTGGTGTACTGATCATTACCTGAAAGAATCACCAAGATTGGGTGATAAAATGTTTGCTGAGATTTCAGGCAACTCGTAGTTTTTTGGAAGCTTGGCAACCTTTTTCCATGAAAGTGATTTTCGCCAGTCTCTGCTTAGGGCTACGTCAACAGCAAACAAAGCATAGAGATAGAACTCTAAACTGCTTTATTGTGTCAAGTTTCAAAGAGCTAGCACAAACAATGTTTGACTTAGAGTTACAAATACATGTATCCCTATAGGAGAAAACAGAGTGAAACCTAAAAATGAAAATGGTTACTAGAAACGAACGGTTTAACCTAGAAGAACGAAATTTGGTGAGCTAAGTGGTTTTTGTGTACTGATCATTACCTGAAAGAATCATCAAGATTGGGTGAAAAAATGTTTGCTGAGATTTCAGGAAACTCGTAATTTTTTGGAAGCTTCGCAACCCCTCTCAATGAAAGTGATTTTCGCCAGTCTCTGCTTAGGGCTACATCAACAGCAAACAAAGCATAGAGATAGAACTTGAAACTGCTTTATTTTGTCAAGTTTCAAAGAGCTAGCACAAACCGTGTTTGATTTAGAGTTCCAAATACATGTATCCCTATAGGAGAAAACAGAGTGAAACCTAAAAATGAAAACGGTTACTGCAAAACAACGGTTTAACATAGAAGAACGAAATTTGGTGAGCCAAGTGGTTTTTGTGTACTGATCGTTACCTGAAAGAACCATCAAGATTGGGTGAAAAAATGTTTGCTGAGATTTCAGGCAACTCGTAGTTTTTTGGAAGCTTGGCAACCCCTTTGCATGAAAGTGATTTTCGCCAGTCTCTGCTTAGGGCTACATCAACAGCAAACAAAGCATAGAGATAGAACTTGAAACTGCTTTATTGTGTCAAGGTTGAAAGAGCTAGCACAAACCGTGTTTGATTTAGAGTTCCAAATACATGTATCCCTATAGGAGAAAACAGAGTGAAACCTCAGAATGAAACCGGTTACTGCCAACGAACGGTTTAACCTAGAAGAACGAAATTTGGCGAGCCAAGTGGGCTTGGTGTACTGATCATTACCTGAAAGTATCATCAAGATTGGGTGAAAAAGTGGTGGCTGAGATTTCAGGCAACTCGTAGTTTTTTGGAGCTTGGCAGGCCCTTTCCATGAAAGTGATTCTCGCCAGTCTCTGCTTAGGGCTACATCAACAGCAAACAAACCATAGAGATAGAACTTGAAACTGCTTTATTGTGTCAAGTTTCAAAGAGCTAGCACAAACCGTGTTTGATTTAGAGTTCCAAATACATGTATCCCTATAGGAGAAAACAGAGTGAAACCTCAAAATGAAACCGGTTACTGCCAACGAACGGTTTAACCTAGAAGAACGAAATTTGGCGAGCCAAGTGGGCTTGGTGTACTGATCATTACCTGAAAGTATCATCAAGATTGGGTGAAAAAGTGTTTGCTGAGGATTTCAGGCAACTCGTAGTTTTTTGGAGCTTGGCAGGCCCTTTCCATGAAAGTGATTCTCGCCAGTCTCTGCTTAGGGCTACATCAACAGCAAACAAACCATAGAGATAGAACTTGAAACTGCTTTATTGTGTCAAGTTTCAAAGAGCTAGCACAAACCGTGTTTGATTTAGAGTTCCAAATACATGTATCCCTATAGGAGAAAACAGAGTGAAACCTCAGAATGAAACCGGTTACTGCCAACGAACGGTTTAACCTAGAAGAACGAAATTTGGCGAGCCAAGTGGGCTTGGTGTACTGATCATTACCTGAAAGTATCATCAAGATTGGGTGAAAAAGTGTTTGCTGAGATTTCAGGCAACTCGTAGTTTTTTGGAAGCTTGGCAACCTTTTTCCATGAAAGTGATTTTCGCCAGTCTCTGCTTAGGGCTACATCAACAGCAAACAAAGCATAGAGATAGAACTCTAAACTGCTTTATTGTGTCAAGTTTCAAAGAGCTAGCACAAACAATGTTTGACTTAGAGTTCCAAATACATGTATCCCTATAGGAGAAAACAGAGTGAAACCTAAAAATGAAAATGGTTACTAGAAACGAACGGTTTAACCTAGAAGAACGAAATTTGGTGAGCTAAGTGGTTTTTGTGTACTGATCATTACCTGAAAGAATCATCAAGATTGGGTGAAAAAATGTTTGCTGAGATTTCAGGAAACTCGTAATTTTTTGGAAGCTTCGCAACCCCTCTCAATGAAAGTGATTTTCGCCAGTCTCTGCTTAGGGCTACATCAACAGCAAACAAAGCATAGAGATAGAACTTGAAACTGCTTTATTTTGTCAAGTTTCAAAGAGCTAGCACAAACCGTGTTTGATTTAGAGTTCCAAATACATGTATCCCTATAGGAGAAAACAGAGTGAAACCTAAAAATGAAAACGGTTACTGCAAAACAACGGTTTAACATATAAGAACGAAATTTGGTGAGCCAAGTGGTTTTTGTGTACTGATCGTTACCTGAAAGAACCATCAAGATTGGGTGAAAAAATGTTTGCTGAGATTTCAGGCAACTCGTAGTTTTTTGGAAGCTTGGCAACCCCTTTGCATGAAAGTGATTTTCGCCAGTCTCTGCTTAGGGCTACATCAACAGCAAACAAAGCATAGAGATAGAACTTGAAACTGCTTTATTGTGTCAAGGTTGAAAGAGCTAGCACAAACCGTGTTTGATTTAGAGTTCCAAATACATGTATCCCTATAGGAGAAAACAGAGTGAAACCTCAGAATGAAACCGGTTACTGCCAACGAACGGTTTAACCTAGAAGAACGAAATTTGGCGAGCCAAGTGGGCTTGGTGTACTGATCATTACCTGAAAGTATCATCAAGATTGGGTGAAAAAGTGGTGGCTGAGATTTCAGGCAACTCGTAGTTTTTTGGACCTTGGCAGGCCCTTTCCATGAAAGTGATTCTCGCCAGTCTCTGCTTAGGGATACATCAACAGCAAACAAACCATAGAGATAGAACTTGAAACTGCTTTATTGTGTCAAGTTTCAAAGAGCTAGCACAAACCGTGTTTGATTTAGAGTTCCAAATACATGTATCCCTATAGGAGAAAACAGAGTGAAACCTCAAAATGAAACCGGTTACTGCCAACGAACGGTTTAACCTAGAAGAACGAAATTTGGCGAGCCAAGTGGGCTTGGTGTACTGATCATTACCTGAAAGTATCATCAAGATTGGGTGAAAAAGTGGTGGCTGAGATTTCAGGCAACTCGTAGTTTTTTGGAGCTTGGCAGGCCCTTTCCATGAAAGTGATTCTCGCCAGTCTCTGCTTAGGGCTACATCAACAGCAAACAAACCATAGAGATAGAACTTGAAACTGCTTTATTGTGTCAAGTTTCAAAGAGCTAGCACAAACCGTGTTTGATTTAGAGTTCCAAATACATGTATCCCTATAGGAGAAAACAGAGTGAAACCTCAAAATGAAACCGGTTACTGCCAACGAACGGTTTAACCTAGAAGAACGAAATTTGGCGAGCCAAGTGGGCTTGGTGTACTGATCATTACCTGAAAGTATCATCAAGATTGGGTGAAAAAGTGTTTGCTGAGATTTCAGGCAACTCGTAGTTTTTTGGAGCTTGGCAGGCCCTTTCCATGAAAGTGATTCTCGCCAGTCTCTGCTTAGGGCTACATCAACAGCAAACAAACCATAGAGATAGAACTTGAAACTGCTTTATTGTGTCAAGTTTCAAAGAGCTAGCACAAACCGTGTTTGATTTAGAGTTCCAAATACATGTATCCCTATAGGAGAAAACAGAGTGAAACCTCAGAATGAAACCGGTTACTGCCAACGAACGGTTTAACCTAGAAGAACGAAATTTGGCGAGCCTAGTGGGCTTGGTGTACTGATCATTACCTGAAAGTATCATCAAGATTGGGTGAAAAAGTGTTTGCTGAGATTTCAGGCAACTCGTAGTTTTTTGGAAGCTTGGCAACCTTTTTCCATGAAAGTGATTTTCGCCAGTCTCTGCTTAGGGCTACATCAACAGCAAACAAAGCATAGAGATAGAACTCTAAACTGCTTTATTGTGTCAAGTTTCAAAGAGCTAGCACAAACAATGTTTGACTTAGAGTTCCAAATACATGTATCCCTATAGGAGAAAACAGAGTGAAACCTAAAAATGAAAATGGTTACTAGAAACGAACGGTTTAACCTAGAAGAACGAAATTTGGTGAGCTAAGTGGTTTTTGTGTACTGATCATTACCTGAAAGAATCATCAAGATTGGGTGAAAAAATGTTTGCTGAGATTTCAGGAAACTCGTAATTTTTTGGAAGCTTCGCAACCCCTCTCAATGAAAGTGATTTTCGCCAGTCTCTGCTTAGGGCTACATCAACAGCAAACAAAGCATAGAGATAGAACTTGAAACTGCTTTATTTTGTCAAGTTTCAAAGAGCTAGCACAAACCGTGTTTGATTTAGAGTTCCAAATACATGTATCCCTATAGGAGAAAACAGAGTGAAACCTAAAAATGAAAACGGTTACTGCAAAACAACGGTTTAACATAGAAGAACGAAATTTGGTGAGCCAAGTGGTTTTTGTGTACTGATCGTTACCTGAAAGAACCATCAAGATTGGGTGAAAAAATGTTTGCTGAGATTTCAGGCAACTCGTAGTTTTTTGGAAGCTTGGCAACCCCTTTGCATGAAAGTGATTTTCGCCAGTCTCTGCTTAGGGCTACATCAACAGCAAACAAAGCATAGAGATAGAACTTGAAACTGCTTTATTGTGTCAAGGTTGAAAGAGCTAGCACAAACCGTGTTTGATTTAGAGTTTTAAATACCTGTATCCCTATAGGAGAAAACAGAGTGAAACCTAAAAATGAAAATGGTTACTAGAAACGAACGGTTTAACCTAGAAGAACGAAATTTGGTGAGCCAAGCGGTTTTGGTGTCCTGATCATTACCTGAAAGAATCATCAAGATTGGGTGAGAAAATGTTTGCTGAGATTTCAGGCAACTCGTAGTTTTTTGGAAGCTTGGCAACCCCTTTCCATGAAAGTGATTTTCGCCAGTCTCTGCTTAGGACTACATCAACAGCAAACAAAACATAGACATAGAACTTGAAACTGCTTTATTGTGTCAAGTTTCAAAGAGCTAGCACAAACCGTGTTTGATTTAGAGTTCCAAATACATGTATCCTTATAGGAGAAAACAGAGGGAAACCTAAAAATGAAAACGGTTACTGCAAACGAACGGTTTAACGTAGAAGAACGAAATTTGGTGATCCAAGTGGTTTTGGAGTACTGATCATTACCTGAAAGAATCATCAAGACTGGGTGAAAAAATGTTTGCTTAGATTTCAGGAAACTCGTAGTTTTTTGGAAGCTTGGCAACCCCTTTCCATGAAAGTGAATTTCGCCAGTCTCTGCTTAGGGCTACATCAACAGCAAACAAAGCATAGAGATAGCACTGGAAACTGCTTTATTGTGTCAAGTTTCAAAGAGCTAGCACAAACCGTGTTTCATTTAGAGTTCCAAATACATGTATCCCTATAGGAGAAAACAGAGTGAAACCTAAAAATGAAAACGGTTACTGCAAAGGAATGGTTTAACCTAGAAAAACAAAATTTGGTGAGCCAAGTTTTTTTGGTGTACTGATCATTACCTGAAAGAATCATCAAGATTGGGTAAAAAAATGTTTGCTTAGATTTCAGGCAACTCGTAGTTTTTTGGGAGCTTGGCAACCCCTTTCCATGAAAGTGATTTTCGCCAGTCTCTGCTTAGGGCTACATCAACAGCAAACAAAGCATAGAGATAGAACTTGAAACGGCTTTATTGTGACAAGTTTCAAAGAGCTTGCACAAACCGTGTTTGATTTAGAGTTCCAAATACATGTATCTCTATAGGAGAAAACAGAGTGAAACCTAAAAATGAAAACGGTTATTGCAAACGAACGGTTTAACCTAAAAGAACGAAATTTGGTGTGCCAAGTGGTTTTGGTGTACTGATCATTACCTGAAAGAATCATCAAGATTGAGTGAGAAAATGTTTGCTTAGATTTCAGGCAACTCGTAGTTTTTTTGAACCTTGGCAACCCCTTTCCATGAAAGTGATTTTCGCCAGTCTCTGCTTAGGGCTACATCAACAGCAAACAAAGCATAGAGATAGAACTTGAAACTGCTTTATTGTGTCAAGTTTCAAAGAGCTAGCACAAACCGTGTTTGATTTAGAGTTCCAAATACATGTATCCCTATAGGAAAAAACAGAGTGAAACCTAAAAATGAAAACGGTTACTGCAAACGAACGGTTTAACCTAGAAGAATGAAATTTGGTGAGCCAAGTGGTTTTGGTGTACTGATCATTACCTGAAAGAATCACCAAGATTGGGTGAGTAAATGTTTGCTGAGATTTCAGGCAACTCGTAGTTTTTTTGAAGCTTGGCAACCCCTTTCCATGAAAGTGAGATTTTCGCCAGTCTCTGCATAGGGCTACATCAACAGCAAACAAATCATAGACATAGAACTGAAACTGCTTTATTGTGTCAAGTTTCAAAGAGCTAGCAAAAACCGTGTTTGATTTAGAGTTCCAAATACATGTATCACTATAGGAAGAAAACAGAGTGATACCTAAAAATGAAAACGGTTACTGCAAACGAACGGTTTAACCTAGAAGAACGAAATTTGGTGAGCCAAGTGGTTTTTGTGTACTGATCATTACCTGAAAGAATCATCAAGATTGGGTGAAAAAATGTTTGCTGGAGATTTCAGGAAACTCGTAGTTTTTGGAAGCTTGGCAACCCCTTTGCATGAAAGTGATTTTCGCCAGTCTCTGCTTAGGACTACATCAACAGCAAACAAAAGCATAGAGATAGAACTTGAAACTGCTTTATTGTGTCAAGGTTCAAAGAGCTAGCACAAACCGTGTTTGATTTAGAGTTCCAAATACATGTATCCCCTATAGGAAAAAACAGAGTGAAACCTAAAAATTAAAACGGTTACTAGAACGAACGGTTTAACCTAGAAGAACGAAATTTGGTGAGCCAATTTGTTTTGGTGTACTGATCATTACCTGAAAGAATCATCAAGATTGGGTGAAAAAATGTTTGCTTAGATTTCAGGAAACACGTAGTTTTTTGGAAGCTTGGCAACCCCTTTGCATGAAAGTGATTTTCATCAGTCTATGCTTAGGGCTACATCAACAGCAAACAAAGCATAGAGATAGAACTTGAAACTGCTTTATTGTGTCAGGTTCAAAGAGCTAGCACAAACCGTGTTTGATTTAGAGTTCCAAATACATGTATCCCTATAGGAGAAAACAGAGTGAAACCTAAAAATGGAAAATGGTTACTAGAAACGAACGGTTTAACCTAGAAGAACGAAATTTGGTGAGCCAAGTGGTTTTTGTGTACTGTTCGTTATCTGAAAGAATCATCAAGATTGGGTGACAAAATGTTTGCTTAGATTTCAGGAAACTCGTAGTTTTTTGGAAGCTTTGGCAACCCCTTTGCATGAAAGTGATTTTCGCCAGTCTTATGCTTAGGGCTACATCAACAGCAAACAAAGCATAGAGATAGAACTTGAAACTGCTTTATTGTGTCAAGGTTGAAAGAGCTAGCACAAACCGTGTTGATTTTAGAGTTCCAAATACATGTATCCCTATAGGAGAAAACAGAGTGATACCTAAAAATGAAAATGGTTACTAGAAACGAACGGTTTAACCTAGAAGAACGAAATTTGGTGAGCCAAGTGTTTTTTGTGTCCTGATCATTACCTGAAAGAATCATCAAGATTGGGTGAAAAAAATGTTTTCTTAGATTTCAGGAAACTCGTAGTTTTTTGGAAGCTTGGCAACCCCTTTGCATGAAAGTGATTTTCGCCAGTCTCTGCTTAGGGCTACATCAACAGCAAACAAAGCATAGAGATAGAACTTGAAACTGCTTTATTTTGTCAAGTTTCAAAGAGCTAGCACAAACCGTGTTTGATTTAGAGTTCCAAATACATGTATCCCTATAGGAGAAAACAGAGTGAAACCTAAAAATGAAAACGGTTACTGCAAAACAACGGATTAACATAGAAGAACGAATTTGGTGAGCCAAGTGGTTTTTGTGTACCTGATCGTTACCTGAAAGAACCATCAAGTTTGGGTGAAAAAATGTTTGCTGAGATTTTCAGGCAACTCGTAGTTTTTTGGAAGCTTGGCAACCCCTTTGCATGAAAGTGATTTTCGCCAGTCTCTGCTTAGGGCTACATCAACAGCAAACAAAGCATAGAGATAGAACTTGAAACTGCTTTATTTGTGTCAAGGTTGAAAGAGCTAGCACAAACCGTGTTTGATTTAGAGTTTTTAAATACCTGTATCCCTATAGGAGAAAACAGAGTGAAACCTAAAAATGAAAATGGGTACTAGAAACGAACGGTTTAACCTAGAAGAACGAAATTTGGTGAGCCAAGCGGTTGTGGTGTCCTGATCATTACCTGAAAGAATCATCAAGATTGGGTGAGAAAATGTTTGCTGAGATTTCAGGCAACTCGTAGTTTTTTGGAAGCTTGGCAACCCCTTTCCATGAAAGTGATTTTCGCCAGTCTCTGCTTAGGACTACATCAACAGCAAACAAAGCATAGACATAGAACTTGAAACTGCTTTATTGTGTCAAGTTTCAAAGAGCTAGCACAAACCGTGTTTGATTTTAGAGTTCCAAATACATGTATCCTTATAGGAGAAAACAGAGGGAAACTAAAAATGAAAACGGTTACTGCAAACGAACGGTTTAACGTAGAAGAACGAAATTTGGTGATCCAAGTGGTTTTGGAGTACTGATCATTACCTGAAAGAATCATCAAGACTGGGTGAAAAAATGTTTGCTTAGATTTCAGGAAACTCGTAGTTTTTTGGAAGCTTGGCAACCCCTTTCCATGAAAGTGAATTTCGCCAGTCTCTGCTTAGGGCTACATCAACAGCAAACAAATCATAGAGATAGCACTGGAAACTGCTTTATTGTGTCAAGTTTCAAAGAGCTAGCACAAACCGTGTTTCATTTAGAGTTCCAAATACATGTATCCCTATAGGAGAAAACAGAGTGAAACCTAAAAATGAAAACGGTTACTGCAAAGGAATGGTTTAACCTAGAAAAACAAAATTTGGTGAGCCAAGTTTTTTTGGTGTACTGATCATTACCTGAAAGAAATCATCAAGATTGGGTTAAAAAAATGTTTGCTTAGATTTCAGGCAACTCGTAGTTTTTTGGGAGCTTGGCAACCCCTTTCCATGAAAGTGATTTTCGCCAGTCTCTGCTTAGTGCTACATCAACAGCAAACAAAGCATAGAGATAGAACTTGAAACGCTTTATTGTGACAAGTTTCAAAGAGCTTGCACAAACCGTGTTTGATTTAGAGTTCCAAATACATGTATCTCTATAGGAGAAAACAGAGTGAAACCTAAAAATGAAAACGGTTTATTGCAAACGAACGGTTTAACCTAAAAGAACGAAATTTGGTGTGCCAAGTGGTTTTGGTGTACTGATCATTACCTGAAAGAATCATCAAGATTGAGTGAGAAAATGTTTGCTTAGATTTCAGGCAACTCGTAGTTTTTTTGAACCTTGGCAACCCCTTTCCATGAAAGTGATTTTCGCCAGTCTCTGCTTAGGGCTACATCAACAGCAAACAAAGCATAGAGATAGAACTTGAAACTGCTTTATTGTGTCAAGTTCAAAGAGCTAGCACAAACCGTGTTTGATTTAGAGTTCCAAATACATGTATTCCCTATAGGAAAAAACAGAGTGAAACCTAAAAATGAAAACGGTTACTGCAAACGAACGGTTTAACCTAGAAGAATGAAATTTGGTGAGCCAAGTGGTTTTGGTGTACTGATCATTACCTGAAAGAATCACCAAGATTGGGTGAGTAAATGTTTGCTGAGATTTCAGGCAACTCGTAGTTTTTTTGAAGCTTGGCAACCCCTTTCCATGAAAGTGATTTTCGCCAGTCTCTGCATAGGGCTACATCAACAGCAAACAAATCATAGACATAGAACTTGAAACTGCCTTTATTGTGTCAAGTTTCAAAGAGCTAGCACAAACCGTGTTTGATTTAGAGTTCCAAATACATGTATCACTATAGGAGAAAACAGAGTGATACCTAAAAATGAAAACGGTTACTGCAAACGAACGGTTTAACCTAGAAGAACGAAATTTGGTGAGCCAAGTGGTTTTTGTGTACTGATCATTACCTGAAAGAATCATCAAGATTGGGTGAAAAATGTTTGCTGAGATTTCAGGCAACTCGTAGTATTTTGGAAGCTTGGCAACCCCTTTGCATGAAAGTGATTTTTCGCCAGTCTCTGCTTAGGGCTACATCAACAGCAAACAAAGCATAGAGATAGAACTTGAAACTGCTTTATTGTGTCAAGGTTCAAAGAGCTAGCACAAACCGTGTTTGATTTAGAGTTCCAAATACATGTATCCCTATAGGAAAAAACAGAGTGAAACCTAAAAATTAAAACGGTTACTAGAAACGAACGGTTTAACCTAGAAGAACGAAATTTGGTGAGCCAATTTGTTTTGGTGTAACTGATCATTACCTGAAAGAATCATCAAGATTGGGTGAAAAAATGTTTGCTTAGATTTCAGGAAACACGTAGTTTTTTGGAAGCTTGGCAACCCCTTTGCATGAAAGTGATTTTCATCAGTCTATGCTTAGGGCTACATCAACAGCAAACAAAGCATAGAGATAGAACTTGAAACTGCTTTATTGTGTCAAGGTTCAAAGAGCTAGCACAAACCGTGTTTGATTTAGAGTTCCAAATACATGTATCCCTATAGGAGAAAACAGAGTGAAACCTAAAAATGAAAATGGTTACTAGAAACGAACGGTTTAACCTAGAAGAACGAAATTTGGTGAGCCAAGTGGTTTTTGTGTACTGTTCGTTATCTGAAAGAATCATCAAGATTGGGTGACAAAATGTTTGCTTAGATTTCAGGAAACTCGTAGTTTTTTGGAAGCTTGGCAACCCCTTTTGCATGAAAGTGATTTTCGCCAGTCTATGCTTAGGGCTACATCAACAGCAAACAAAGCATAGAGATAGAACTTGAAACTGCTTTATTGTGTCAAGGTTCAAAGAGCTAGCACAACCGTGTTTGATTTAGAGTTCCAAATACATGTATCCCTATAGGAGAAAACAGAGTGATACCTAAAAATGAAAATGGTTACTAGAAACGAACGGTTTAACCTAGAAGAAACGAAATTTGGTGAGCCAGTGTTTTTTTGTGTCCTGATCATTACCTGAAAGAATCATCAAGATTGGGTGAAAAAATGTTTTCTTAGATTTCAGGAAATCTCGTAGTTTTTTGGAAGCTTGGCAACCCCTTTGCATGAAAGTGATTTTCGCCAGTCTCTGCTTAGGCTACATCAACAGCAAACAAAGCATAGAGATAGAACTTGAAACTGCTTTATTGTGTCAGTTTCAAAGAGCTAGCAAAAACCGTGTTTGATTTAGAGTTTTAAATACATGTATCCCTATAGGAGAAAACAGAGTGAAACCTAAAAATGAAAACGGTTACTGCAAACGAACGGTTTAACCTAGAAGAACGAAATTTGGTGAGCCAAGTGTTTTTTGTGTACTGATCATTACCTGAAAGAATCATCAAGATTTGGTGAGAAAATGTTTGCTGAGATTTCAGGCAACTCGTAGTTTTTGGGAAGCTTGGCAACCCCTTTCCATGAAAGGGATTTTCGCCAGTCTCTGCTTAGGGCTACATCAACAGCAAACAAAGCATAGAGATAGAACATGAAACTGCTTTATTGTGTCAAGTTTCAAAGAGCTAGCACAAACCGTGTTTGGTTTAGAGTTCCAAATACATGTATCCCTATAGGAGAAAACAGAGTGAAACCTAAAAATGAAAACGGTTACTGCAAAGGAATGGTTTAACCTAGAAAAACGAAATTTGGTGAGCCAAGTTTTTTTGGTGTACTGATCATTACCTGAAAGAATCATCAAGATTGGGTAAAAAAATGTTTGCTTAGATTTCAGGAAACTCGTAGTTTTTTGGGAGCTTGGCAACCCCTTTCCATGAAAGTAATTTTCTCCAGTCTCTGCTTAGGGCTACATCAACAGCAAACAAAGCATAGAGATAGAACTTGAAACTGCTTTATTGTGTCAAGGTTCAAAGAGCTAGCACAAACCGTGTTTGATTTAGAGTTCCAAATACATGTATCCCTATAGGAGAAAACAGAGTGAAACCTAAAAATGAAAACGGTTACTGCAAACGAACGGTTTAACCTAGAAGAACGAAATTTGGTGAGCCAAGTGGTTTTGGTGTACTGATCATTACCTGAAAGAAAAATCAAAATTGGGTGAAAAAATGTTTTCTGAGATTTCAGGCAACTCGTAGTTTTTTGGAAGCTTGGCAACCCCTTTCCATGAAAGTGATTTTCGCCAGTCTCTGCTTAGTGATACATCAACAGCAAACAAAGCATAGAGATAGAACTTGAACCTGCTTTATTGTGTCAAGTTTCAAAGAGCTAGCACAAACCGTGTTTGATTTAGAGTTCCAAATACATGTATCCCTATAGGAGAAAACAGAGTGAAACCTAAAAATGAAAACGGTTACTGCAAACGAACGTTTGAACCTAGAAGAACGAAATGTGGTGAGCCAAGTGGTTTTGGTGTACTGATCATTACCTGAAAGAATCATCAAGATTGGGTGAAAAAATGGTTGCTGAGATTTCAGGCAACTCGTAGTTTTTTGGAAGCTTGGCAACCCCTTTGCATGAAAGTGATTTTCGCCAGTCTCTGCTTAGGGCTACATCAACAGCTAACAAAGCATAGAGATAGAACTTGAAACTGCTTTACTGTGTCAAGTTTCAAAGAGCTAGCACAAACCGTGTTTGATTTAGAGTTCCAAATACATGTATCCCTATAGGAGAAAAAAGAGTGAAACCTAAAAATGAAAACGGTTACTGCAAACGAACGGTTGAACCTAGAAGAACGAAATGAGGTGAGCCAAGTGGTTTTGGTGTACTGATCATTACCAAAAGAATCATCAAGATTGGGTGAAAAAATGTTTGCTGAGATTTCAGGCAACTCGTAGTTTTTTGGAAGCTTGGCAACCCCTTTCCATGAAAGTGATTTTCGCCAGTCTCTGCTTAGGGCTACATCAACAGCAAACAAAGCATAGAGATAGAACTTGAAACTGTTTATTGTGTCAAGTTTCAAAGAGCTATCAAAAACCGTGTTTGATTTAGAGTTCCGAATAAATGTATCCCTATAGGAGAAAACAGAGTGAAACCTAAAAATGAAAACGGTTACTGCAAACGAACAGTTGAACCTAGAAGAACGAAATTTCGTGAGCCAAGTGGTTTTGGTGTACTGATCATTACCTGAAAGAATCATCAAGATTGGGTGAAAAAATGTTTGCTGAAATTTTAGGCAACTCGTAGTTTTTTGGAAGCTTGGCAACCCCTTTCCATTAAAGTGATTTTCGCCAGTCTCTGCTTAGGGCTACATCAACAGCAAACAAAGCATAGAGATAGAACTTGAAACTGCTTTATTGTGTCAAGTTTCAAAGAGCTAGCACAAACCGTGTTTGATTTAGAGTTCCAAATACATGTATCCCTATAGAAGAAAACAGAGTGAAATCTAAAAATGAAAACGGTTACTGCAAATGAACGGTTGAACCTAGAAGAACGAAATTTGGTGAGCCAAGTGGTTTTGGTGTACTGATCATTACCTAAAAGAATCATCAAGATTGGGTGAAAAAATCTTTGCTTAGATTTCAGGCAACTCGTAGTTTTTTGGAAGCTTGGCAACCCCTTTCCATGAAAGTGATTTTTGCCAGTCTCTGCTTAGGGTTACATCAACAGCAAACAAAGCATAGAGATAGAACTTGAAACTTCTTTATTGTGTCAAGTTTCAAAGAGCTAGCACAAACCGTGTTTGATTTAGAGTTCCAAATACATGCATCCCTATAGGAGAAAACAGAGTGAAACCTAATAATGAATACGGTTACTGCAAACGAAGGGTTGAACCTAGAAGAACGAAATTTGGTGAGCCAAGTGGTTTGGTGTACTGATAATTACCTGAAAGAATCATCAAGATTGGGTGAAAAATGTTTGCTGAGATTTCAGGCAACTCGTAGTTTTTTGGAAGCTTGGCAACCCCTTTCCATGAAAGTGATTTTCGCCAGTCTCTGCTTAGGGTTACATCAACAGCAAACAAAGCATAGAGATAGAACTTTAAACTGCTTTATTGTGTCAAGTTTCAAAGAACTAGCACAAAACGTGTTTGATTTAGAGTTCCAAATACATGTATCCCTATAGTAGAAAACTGAGTGAAACCTAAAAATGAAAACGGTTACTGCAAATGAACGGTTTAACCTAGAAAAACGAAATTTGGTGAGCCAAGTGGTTTTGGTGTACTGATCATTACCTGAAAGAATCATCAAGATTGGGTGAAAAAATGTTTGCTGAGATTTCAGGCAACTCGTAGTTTTTTGGAAGCTTGGCAAACCCTTTCCATGAAAGTGATTTTTGCCAGTCTCTGCTTAGGGCTACATCAACAGCAAACAAAGCCTAGAGATAGAACTTTAAACAGCTTTATTGTGTCATGTTTCAAAGAGCTAGCACAAACCGTGTTTGATTTAGAGTTCCAAATACATGTATCCCTATAGGAGAAAAAAGAGTGAAACCTAAAAATGAAAACGGTTACTGCAAACGAACGGTTTAACCTAGACGAACGAAATTTGGTGAGCCAAGTGGTTTTGGTGTACTGATCATTTCCTGAAAGAATCATCAAGATTGGGTGAAAAAATGTTTGCTTCGATTTCAGGCAACTCGTAGTTTTTTGAAAGCTTGGCAACCCCTTTCCATGAAAGTGATTTTCGCCAGTCTCTGCTTAGGGCTACATCAACAGAAAACAAACCATAGAGATACAACTGGAAACTGCTTTATTGTGTCAAGTTTCAAAGAGCTAGCACAAACCGTGTTTGATTTAGGGTTCCAAATACATGTAACCCTATAGGAGAAAACAGAGTGAAACCTAAAAATAAAACGGTTACTGCAAACGAACGGTTTAACCTAGAAGAACGAAATTTGGTGATCCAAGTGGTTTTGGTGTACTGATCATTACCTGAAAGAATCATCAAGATTGGGTGAAAGAATGTTTGCTGAGATTTCAGGCAACTCGTTGTTTTTTGGAAGCTTGGCAACCCCTTTCCATCAAAGTGATTTTCGCCAGTCTCTGCTGAGGGCTACATCAACAGCAAACAAACCATAAAGATAGAACTTTAAACTGCTTTATTGTGTCAAGTTTCAAAGAGTTAGCACAAACCGTGTTTGATTTAGAGTTCCAAATACATGTATCCCTATAGGAGAAAACAGAGTGAAACCTAAAAATGAAAACGGTTACTGCAAACGAACAGTTTAACCTAGAAGAACGAAATTTGGTGAGCCAAGTGGTTTTGGTGTACTGATCATTACCTGCAAGAATCATCAAGATTGGGTGAAAAAATGTTTGCTGAGATTTCAGGCAACTCGTAGTTTTTTGGAAGCTTGGCAACCCCTTTCCATGAAAGTGATTTTCGCCAGTCTCTGCTTAGGGCTACATCAACAGCAAACAAACCATAGAGATAGAACTTTAAACTGCTTTATTGTGTCAAGTTTCAAAGAGCTAGCACAAACCGTGTTTGATTTAGAGTTCCAAATACATGTATCCCTATAGGAGAAAACAGAGTGAAACCTAAAAATGAAAACGGTTACTGCAAACGAACGGTTTAACCTAGAAGATCGAAATTTGGTGAGCCAAGTGGTTTTGGTGTACTGATCATTACCTGCAAGAATCATCAAGATTGGGTGAAAAAATGTTTGCTGAGATTTTAGGCAACTCGTAGTTTTTTTGAAGCTTGGCAACCCCTTTCCATGAAAGTGATTTTCGCCAGTCTCTGCTTAGGGCTACATCAACAGCAAACAAACCATAGAGATAGAACTAGAAACTGCTTAATTGTGTCAAGTTTCAAAGAGCTAGCACAAACCGTGTTTGATTTAGAGTTCCAAATACATGTATCCCTATAGGAGAAAACAGAGTGAAACCTAAAAATGAAAAGGGTTACTGCAAACGAACGGTTTATCCTAGAAGAACGAAATTTGGTGAGCCAAGTGGTTTTGGTGTACTGATCATTACCTGAAAAAATCATCAAGATTGGGTGAAAAAATGTTTGCTGAGATTACAGGCAACTCGTAGTTTTTTGGAAGCTTGGCAACCCCTTTCCATGAGAGTGTTTTTCGCCAGTCTCTGCTTAGGGCTACATCAACAGCAAACAAACCATAGAGATAGAACTGGAAACTGCTTTATTGTGTCAAGTTTCAAAGAGCTAGCACAAACCGTGTTTGATTTAGAGTTCCAAATACATGTATCCCTATAGGAGAAAACAGAGTGAAACCTAAAAATGAAAACGGTTACTGCAAACGAACGTTTGAACCTAGAAGAACGAAATGTGGTGAGCCAAGTGGTTTTGGTGTACTGATCATTACCTGAAAGAATCATCAAGATTGGGTGAAAAAATGGTTGCTGAGATTTCAGGCAACTCATAGTTTTTTGGAAGCTTGGCAACCCCTTTGCATGAAAGGGATTTTCGCCAGTCTCTGCTTAGGGCTACATCAACAGCAAACAAAGCATAGAGATAGAACTTGAAACTGCTTTACTGTGTCAAGTTTCAAAGAGCTAGCACAAACCGTGTTTGATTTAGAGTTCCAAATACATGTATCCCTATAGGAGAAAACAGAGTGAAACCTAAAAATGAAAAAGGTTACTGCAAACGAACGGTTGAACCTAGAAGAACGAAATGAGGTGAGCCAATTGGTTTTGATGTACTGATCATTACCTGAAAGAATCATCAAGATTGGGTGAAAAAATGTTTGCTGAGATTTCAGGCAACTCGTAGTTTTTTGGAAGCTTGGCAACCCCTTTCAATGAAAGTGATTTTCGCCAGTCTCTGCTTAGGGCTACATCAACAGCAAACAAAGCATAGAGATAGAACTGGAAACTGCTTTATTGTGTCAAGTTTCAAAGAGCTATCAAAAACCGTGTTTGATTTAGAGTTCCGAATACATGTATCCCCATAGGAGAAAACAGAGTGAAACCTAAAAATGAAAACGGTTACTGCAAACGAACAGATGAACCTAGAAGAAAGAAATTTCGTGAGCCAAGTATTTTTGGTGTCCTGATCATTACCTGAAAGAATCATCAAGATTGGGTGAAAAAATGTTTGCTGAAATTTTAGGCAACTCGTAGTTTTTTGGAAGCTTGGCAACCCCTTTCCATTAAAGTGATTTTCGCCAGTCTCTCCTTAGGGCTACATCAACAGCAAACAAAGCATAGAGATAGAACTTGAAACTGCTTTATTGTGTCAAGTTTCAAAGAGCTAGCACAAACCGTGTTTGATTTAGAGTTCCAAATACATGTATCCCTATAGGAGAAAACAGAGTGAAACCTAAAAATGAAAACGGTTACTGCAAACGAACGGTTGAACCTAGAAGAACGAAATTTGGTGAGCCAAGTGGTTTTGGTGTACTGATCATTACCTGAAAGAATCATCAAGATTGGGTGAAAGAATGTTTGCTGAGATTTCAGGCAACTCGTAGTATTTTGGAAGCTTGGCAACCCCTTTCCATGAAAGTGATGTTCGCCAGTCTCTGCTTAGGGCTACATCAACAGCAAACAAAGCATAGAAATAGAACTTGAAACTGCTTTATTGTGTCAAGTTTCAAAGAGCTAGCACAAACCGTGTTTGATTTAGAGTTCCAAATACATGCATCCCTATAGGAGAAAACAGAGTGAAACCTAAAAATGAAAACGGTTACTGCAAACGAATGGTTTAACCTAGAAGAACGAAATTTGGTGAGCCAAGTGGTTTTGCTGCACTGATCATTAGCTGAAAGAATCATCAAGATTGGGTGAAAAAATGTTTGCTGAGATTTCAGGAAACTCGTAGTTTTTTGGAATGTTGGCAACCTCTTTGCATGAAAGTGATTTTCTCCAGTCTCTGCTTTGGGCTACATCAACAGCAAACAAAGCATAGAGATAGAACTTGAAACTTCTTTATTGTGTCAAGTTTCAAAGAGCTATCACAAACTGTGTTTGATTTAGAGTTCGAAATACATGTATCCCTATAGGAGAAAACAGAGTGAAACCTAAAAATGAAAACGGTTACTGCAAACGAACGGTTTAACCTAGAAGAACGAAATTTGGTGAGCCAGGTGGTTTTGGTGTACTGATCATTACCTGAAAGAATCATCAAGATTGGGTGAAAAAATGTTTGCTGAGATTTCAGGCAACTCGTAATTTTTTGGAAGCTTGGCAATCCCTTTCCATGAAAGTGATTTTCGCCAGTCTCTGCTTAGGGCTACATTAACAGCAAACAAACCATAGAGATAGAACTTGAAACTGCTTTATTGTGTCAAGTTTTAAAGAGCTAGCACAAACCGTGTTTGATTTAGAGTTCCAAATACATGCATCACTATAGCAGAAAACAGAGTGAAACCTAAAAATGAAAACGGTTACTGCAAACGAACGGTTTAACCTAGAAGAACGAAATTTGGTGAGCCAAGTGGTTTTGGTGTACTGATCATTACCTGAAAGAAAAATCAAGATTGGGTGAAAAAATGTTTTCTGAGATTTCAGGCAACTCGTAGTTTTTTGGAAGCTTGGTAACCCCTTTCCATGAAAGTGATTTTCGCCAGTCTCTGCTTAGGGATACATCAACAGCAAACAAAGCATAGAGATAGAACTTGAACCTGCTTTATTGTGTCAAGTTTCAAAGAGCTAGCACAAACCGTGTTTGATTTAGAGTTCCAAATACATGTATCCCTATAGGAGAAAACAGAGTGAAACCTAAAAATGAAAACGGTTACTGCAAACGAACGTTTGAACCTAGAAGAACGAAATGTGGTGAGCCAAGTGGTTTTGGTGTACTGATCATTACCTGAAAGAATCATCAAGATTGGGTGAAAAAATGGTTACTGTGATTTCAGGCAACTCGTAGTTTTTTGGAAGCTTGGCAACCCCTTTGCATGAAAGTGATTTTCGCAATTCTCTCCTTAGGGCTACATCAACAGCAAACAAAGCATAGAGATAGAACTTGAAACTGCTTTACTGTGTCAAGTTTCAAAGAGCTAGCACAAACCGTGTTTGATTTAGAGTTCCAAATACATGTATCCCTATAGGAGAAAAAAGAGTGAAATCTAAAAATGAAAACGGTTGCTGCAAATGAACGGTTGAACCTAGAAGAACGAAATTTGGTGAGCCAAGTGGTTTTGGTGTACTGATCATTACCTAAAAGAATCATCAAGATTGGGTGAAAAAATCTTTGCTTAGATTTCAGGCAACTCGTAGTTTTTTGGAAGCTTGGCAACCCCTTTCCATGAAAGTGATTTTTGCCAGTCTCTGCTTAGGCTTACATCAACAGCAAACAAAGCATAGAGATAAAAATTGAAACTTCTTTATTGTGTCAAGTTTCAAAGAGCTAGCACAAACCGTGTTTGATTTAGAGTTCCAAATACATGCATCCCTATAGGAGAAAACAGAGTGAAACCTAATAATGAAAACGGTTACTGTAAACGAAGGGTTGAACCTAGAAGAACGAAATTTGGTGAGCCAAGTGGTTTGGTGTACTGATAATTACCTGAAAGAATCATCAAGATTGGGTGAAAAATGTTTGCTGAGATTACAGGCAACTCGTAGTTTTTTGGAAGCTTGGCAACCCCTTTCCATGAAAGTGATTTTCGCCAGTCTCTGCTTAGGGTTACATCAACAGCAAACAAAGCATAGAGATAGAACTTTAAACTGCTTTATTGTGTCAAGTTTCAAAGAACTAGCACAAAACGTGTTTGATTTAGAGTTCCAAATACATGTATCCCTATAGGAGAAAACTGAGTGAAACCTAAAAATGAAAACGGTTACTGCAAATGAACGGTTTAACCTAGAAAAACGAAATTTGGTGAGCCAAGTGGTTTTGGTGTACTGATCATTACCTGAAAGAATCATCAAGATTGGGTGAAAAAATGTTTGCTGAGATTTCAGGCAACTCGTAGTTTTTTGGAAGCTTGGCAACCCCTTTCCATGAAAGTGATTTTTGCCAGTCTCTGCTTAGGGCTACATCAACAGCAAACAAAGCCTAGAGATAGAACTTTAAACTGCTTTATTGTGTCATGTTTCAAAGAGCTAGCACAAACCGTGTTTGATTTAGAGTTCCAAATACATGTATCCCTATAGGAGAAAACAGAGTGAAACCTAAAATTGAAAACGGTTACTGCAAACGAACGGTTGAACCTAGAAGAACGAAATTTGGTGAGCCAAGTGGTTTTGGTGTACTGATCATTACCTGAAAGAATCATCAAGATTGGGTGAAAAAATGTTTGCTGAGATTTCGGGCAACTCGTAGTATTTTGGAAGCTTGGCAACCCCTTTCCATGAAAGTGATGTTCGCCAGTCTCTGCTTAGGGCTACATCAACAGCAAACAAAGCATAGAAATAGAACTTGAAACTGCTTTATTGTGTCAAGTTTCAAAGAGCTAGCACAAACCGTGTTTGATTTAGAGTTCCAAATACATGCATCCCTATAGGAGAAAACAGAGTGAAACCTAAAAATGAAAACGGTTACTGCAAACGAACGGTTTAACCTAGAAGAACGAAATTTGGTGAGCCAAGTGGTTTTGCTGCACTGATCATTAGCTGAAAGAATCATCAAGATTGGGTGAAAAAATGTTTGCTGAGATTTCAGGAAACTCGTAGTTTTTTGGAATGTTGGCAACCTCTTTGCATGAAAGTGATTTTCGCCAGTCTCTGCTTAGGGCTACATCAACAGCAAACAAAGCATAGAGATAGAACTTGAAACTTCTTTATTGTGTCAAGTTTCAAAGAGCTATCACAAACCGTGTTTGATTTAGAGTTCGAAATACATGTATCCCTATAGGAGAAAACAGAGTGAAACCTAAAAATGAAAACGGTTACTGCAAACGAACGGTTTAACCTAGAAGAACGAAATTTGGTGAGCCAGGTGGTTTTGGTGTACTGATCATTACCTGAAAGAATCATCAAGATTGGGTGAAAAAATGTTTGCTGAGATTTCAGGCAACTTGTAGTTTTTTGGAAGCTTGGCAATCAATTTCCATGAAAGTGATTTTCGCCAGTCTCTGCTTAGGGCTACATTAACAGCAAACAAACCATAGACATAGAACTTGAAACTGCTTTATTGTGTCAAGTTTCAAAGAGCTAGCACAAACCGTGTTTGATTTAGAGTTCCAAATACATGCATCAGTATAGCAGAAAACAGAGTGAAACCTAAAAATGAAAACGGTTACTGCAAACGAACGGTTTAACCTAGAAGAACGAAATTTGGTGAGCCAAGTGGTTTTGGTGTACTGATCATTACCTGAAAGAAAAATCAAGATTGGGTGAAAAAATGTTTTCTGAGATTTCAGGCAACTCGTAGTTTTTTGGAAGCTTGGTAACCCCTTTCAATGAAAGTGATTTTCGCCAGTCTCTGCTTAGGGATACATCAACAGCAAACAAAGCATAGAGATAGAACTTGAACCTGCTTTATTGTGTCAAGTTTCAAAGAGCTAGCACAAACCGTGTTTGATTTAGAGTTCCAAATACATGTATCCCTATAGGAGAAAACAGAGTGAAACCTAAAAATGAAAACGGTTACTGCAAACGAACGTTTGAACCTAGAAGAACGAAATGTGGTGAGCCAAGTGGTTTTGGTGTACTGATCATTACCTGAAAGAATCATCAAGATTGGGGTGAAAAAATGGTTGCTGAGATTCAGGCAACTCGTAGTTTTTTGGAAGCTTGGCAACCCCTTTGCATGAAAGTGATTTTCGCCAGTCTCTGCTTAGGGCTACATCAACAGCTAACAAAGCATAGAGATAGAACTTGAAACTGCTTTACTGTGTCAAGTTTCAAAGAGCTAGCACAAACCGTGTTTGATTTAGAGTTCCAAATACATGTATCCCTATAGGAGAAAAAAGAGTGAAACCTAAAAATGAAAACGGTTACTGCAAACGAACAGTTGAACCTAGAAGAACGAAATGAGGTGAGCCAAGTGGTTTTGGTGTACTGATCATTACCAAAAGAATCATCAAGATTGGGTGAAAAAATGTTTGCTGAGATTTCAGGCAACTCGTAGTTTTTTGGAAGCTTGGCAACCCCTTTCCATGAAAGTGATTTTCGCCAGTCTCTGCTTAGGGCTACATCAACAGCAAACAAAGCATAGAGATAGAACTTGAAACTGCTTTATTGTGTCAAGTTTCAAAGAGCTATCAAAAACCGTATTTGATTTAGAGTTCCGATTACATGTATCCCTATAGGAGAAAACAGAGTGAAACCTAAAAATGAAAACGGTTTCTGCAAACGAACAGTTGAACCTAGAAGAACGAAATTTCGTGAGCCAAGTGGTTTTGGTGTACTGATCATTACCTGAAAGAATCATCAAGATTGGGTGAAAAAATGTTTGCTGAAATTTTAGGCAACTCGTAGTTTTTTGGAAGCTTGGCAACCCCTTTCAATTAAAGTGATTTTAGCCAGTCTCTGCTTAGGGCTACATCAACAGCAAACAAAGCATAGAGATAGAACTTGAAACTGCTTTATTGTGTCAAGTTTCAAAGAGCTAGCACAAACCGTGTTTGATTTAGAGTTCCAAAAACATGTATCCCTATAGGAGAAAAAAGAGTGAAATCTAAAAATGAAAACGGTTACTGCAAAAGAACGGTTGAACCTAGAAGAACGAAATTTGGTGAGCCAAGTGGTTTTGGTGTACTGATCATTACCTAAAAGAATCATCAAGATTGGGTGAAAAAATCTTTGCTTAGATTTCAGGCAACTCGTAGTTTTTTGGAAGCTTGGCAACCCCTTTCCATGAAAGTGATTTTTGCCAGTCTCTGCTTAGGGTTACATCAACAGCAAACAAAGCATAGAGATAGAACTTGAAACTTCTTTATTGTGTCAAGTTTCAAAGAGCTAGCACAAACCGTGTTTGATTTAGAGTTCCAAATACATGCATCCCTATAGAGAAAACAGAGTGAAACCTAATAATGAAAACGGTTACTGCAAACGAAGGGTTGAACCTAGAAGAACGAAATTTGGTGAGCCAAGTGGTTTGGTGTACTGATAATTACCTGAAAGAATCATCAAGATTGGGTGAAAAATGTTTGCTGAGATTACAGGCAACTCGTAGTTTTTTGGAAGCTTGGCAACCCCTTTCCATGAAAGTGATTTTCGCCAGTCTCTGCTTAGGGTTACATCAACAGCAAACAAAGCATAGAGATAGAACTTTAAACTGCTTTATTGTGTCAACTTTCAAATAGCTAGCACAAACCGTGTTTGATTTAGAGTTCCAAATACATGTATCCCTATAGGAGAAAAAAGAGTGAAACCTAAAAATGAAAACGGTTACTGCAAACGAACGGTTTAACCTAGACGAACGAAATTTCGTGAGCCAAGTGGTTTTGGTGTACTGATCATTTCCTGAAAGAATCATCAAGATTGGGTGAAAAAATGTTTGCTTCGATTTCAGGCAACTCGTAGTTTTTTGGAAGCTTGGCAACCCCTTTCCATGAAAGTGATTTTCGCCAGTCTCTGCTTAGGGCTACATCAACAGCAAACAAACCATAGAGATAGAACTTTAAACTGCTTTATTGTGTCAAGTTTCAAAGAGCTAGCACAAACCGTGTTTGATTTAGAGTTCCAAATACATGTATCCCTATAGGAGAAAACAGAGTGAAACCTAAAAATGAAAACGGTTACTGCAAACGAACGGTTTAACCTAGAAGAACGAAATTTGGTGAGCCAAGTGGTTTTTGGTGTACTGATCATTACCTGCACGAATCATCAAGATTGGGTGAAAAAATGTTTGCTGAGATTTCAGGCAACTCGTAGTTTTTTGGAAGCTTGGCAACCCCTTTCCATGAAAGTGATTTTCGCCAGTCTCTGCTTAGGGCTACATCAACAGCAAACAAACCATAGAGATAGAACTTTAAACTGCTTTATTGTGTCAAGTTTCAAAGAGCTAGCACAAACCGTGTTTGATTTAGAGTTCCAAATACATGTATCCCTATAGGAGAAAACAGAGTGAAACCTAAAAATGAAAACGGTTACTGCAAACGAACGGTTTAACCTAGAAGATCGAAATTTGGTGAGCCAAGTGGTTTTGGTGTACTGATCATTACCTGCAAGAATCATCAAGATTGGGTGAAAAAATGTTTGCTGAGATTTTAGGAAACTCGTAGTTTTTTTGAAGCTTGGCAACCCCTTTCCATGAAAGTGATTTTCGCCAGTCTCTGCTTAGGGCTACATCCAACAGCAAACAAACAGAGATAGAACTGGAACTGCTTAATTGTGTCAAGTTGCAAAGAGCTAGCACAAACCGTGTTTGATTTAGAGTTCCAAATACATGTATCCCTATAGGAGAAAACAGAGTGAAACCTAAAAATGAAAAGGGTTACTGCAAACGAACGGTTTATCCTAGAAGAACGAAATTTGGTGAGCCAAGTGGTTTTGGTGTACTGATCATTACCTGAAAAAATCATCAAGATTGGGTGAAAAAATGTTTGCTGAGATTACAGGCAACTCGTAGTTTTTTGGAAGCTTGGCAACCCCTTTCCATGAGAGTGTTTTTCGCCAGTCTCTGCTTAGGGCTACATCAACAGCAAACAAAGCATAGAAATAGAACTTGAACTGCTTTATTGAGTCAAGTTTTAAAGAGCTAGCACAAACCGTGTTTGATTTAGAGTTCCAAATACATATATCCCAATAGGAGAAAACAGAGTGAAACCTAAAAATGAAAACGGTTACTGCAAACGAACGGTTTAACCTAGACGAACGAAATTTGGTGAGCCAAGTGGTTTTGGTGTACTGATCATTACCTGAACTAATCATCAAGATTGGGTGAAAAAATGTTTGCTGAGATTTCAGGCAACTCGTAGTTTTTTGTAAGCTTGGCAACCCCTTTCCATGAAAGTGATTTTCGCCAGTCTCTGCTTAGGGCTACATCAACAGCACACAAATCATAGAGATAGAACTTGAAACTGCTTTATTGTGTCAAGTTTCAAAGAGCTAGCACAAACCGTGTTTGATTTAGAGTTCCACGTACGTGTATTCCTATAGGAGAACACAGAGTGAAACCTAAAAATGAAAACGGTTACTGCAAACGAACGGTTTAACCTAGAAGAACGAAATTTGGTGAGCCAAGTGGTTTTGGTGTACTGATCATTACCTGAAAGAATCATCAAGATTGGGTGAAAAAATGTTTGCTGAGATTTCAGGCAACTCGTAGTTTTTTGGAAGCTTGGCAACCCCTTTCCATGAAAGTGATTTTCGTCAGTCTCTTCTATAGGGTATAACATGGTAGTTTGGAACTCTAAAATGGCAACACGGTTTGTGTCTAGCTCTTTGA
>NW_027524813.1:0-27606 GCF_052094955.1 Ictidomys tridecemlineatus
CACCTCAGTCTCCAACCTCTGCTTTCTGAAACAGTCCTTCTGCAAACAAATCTCCAACCTCTGCTCTCCGCAACATTCCTACTGCACCCAAGTCTCCAACCTGTGCTCTCTGTAAAAGTCCTTGTGCACCCAGTCTCGAACCTCTGCTCTCTGCAACAATTTTTCTGCACCTCAGTATCCAACCTCTGCTCTCTGCCATGATGCTTCTGCACACCAGTTTCAAAACTCTGCTTGCTGCAACAGTCCTTGTGAACCCCAGTCTCCAACATCTGCTTCCAGCAACAGTTCTTCTGTACCTCAGTCTGAAAACTCTGCTCTCTGCAATAATCCATCTGCACCCCAGTCTCAAACCTCTGCCTCTGTAACAGTCCTTCTGTACTTCAGTCTCCAATCACTGCTCTATGCAACAATTCTTCTTCACCCAAGTCTCCAACATCTGCTCTTTTCAAAAAGTCCTTCTACACCCTAGTCTCCAGACTCTGCTCGCCTAAAGGATCCTTCTGCACCTTAGGCTCCAACATCTGTTCCCTACATCAGTCCTTCGTAAACTCAGTCTGCAATCTCTGGTGTCTGCAACAGTCCTTCTTCACCTCAGTCTCCATCTTCCGCTCTCGGCAGAAGTCCTTTTGCACCCCAGTGTCCAACATCTGCTCTCTTCAACAGTCATTCTCAACCCCAGTCTCCAATCTCTGCTCTCTGTAGCAGTTCTTCTGTACTGCATTCTCCAACCTCTGTTCTCTCTAGGGGTACTTCTGCACCTGAGTCTCTAACCTCTGCTTTCTGTATCAGTCTTTATGCACCCAGTCACCAAACTCTGCTCTGTGTATCTGTACTTCTGCACCTTAGTCTCCAAGTCTGCTCTCTACTATAGTCTTTCTGTACCCCAATCTCCGACCTCTACTCTCTGCAACAGTCCTTCTACATCCCAGTCTAAAACCTCTGCTCTGTGCAACAGTCGTTCTGCACCCCAGTCTCCAACATCTGCTCTCTGTAACAATCCTTCTGCACCTCAGTCTCAAACCTCTGCTCTCTGCAGCAGTGTTTCTGCACCTCAGTCTCCAACGTCCACTCTCTGTAACAGTGCTTCTGCACCTCAGTCTCCAACCTCTGCTCTCTGTAAGATCCTTTTGCAACCTACTCTCCAAACTCTGCTCTCTGTAACAGTCCTTCATCACCCCAGTCTCCAAACTCTGTTCTCTGTAACAGGCCTTCTGCACCCCAGTCTCCAACCTCTGCTCTCTGCAACGATCCTTCTGCACCCCAGTCTCATACCTGTGCTCGCTGTAACAGTCCTTGTGTAACCCAGTCTACAACATCTGCTCCCTGCAAGACTTCTTCTGTACCTCAGTCTTCAATCTCTGCTCTCTGTTACAGTTTTTCTGCACCTAGTCTCTAAACTCTGCTCTCTAACAGGCCTTTTGTACCCCAGTCTCCAAACTCTGCTCTCTGTAAGAGGCCTTCAGAACCTCAGTCTCAAACCTTTACTCTCTGCAGCGATCATTCTGCACCCCAATCTCCAACCTCTGCTCTCTACAACAGCCCTTTTGCACCCCTAGTCTCCAATATCTGCTCTCTGTAAGATGTTTCTGCAAACCAGTCTCCAATCTCTGCTCGCTGTAACTGTCCTTCTGTACCAGATTCTCCAACAATTGCTC
Organism: Ictidomys tridecemlineatus; assembly: GCF_052094955.1. Classification (NCBI taxonomy): domain Eukaryota; kingdom Metazoa; phylum Chordata; class Mammalia; order Rodentia; family Sciuridae; genus Ictidomys; species Ictidomys tridecemlineatus. The sequence goes on from NW_027524813.1 coordinate 1,656, forward strand.
TCTGAAACTGTCCTTCTGCACCAAGTCTCCAACATCTTCTTTCTCTATCAGTCCTTCTGTACCCCAGTCGCCAACTTCTGCTCAATGTAACAGTCTTTCTGCACCTCAGGCTCCAACCTCTGCTTTCTGCAACAGTCCTTCTGCACCCAAGTCTCCAAATACTGCTCTCTGCAACATTCCTTCTGCACCCCAGTCTCCAACCTCTGCTCTCTGCAAAGATCATTCTGCACCTCATTCTCCAAACTCTGCTCTCTGCAAAGATCCTTCTGCACACCAGTCTCCAAACTCTGCTCTCTGAAACAGTCCTTCTGTATCTCAGTCTCCAATCTTTGCTCTATGAAACAGTCCTTCTGCACACAAGTCTCCAACATCTGCTCTCTGAAACAGTCCTTCTACACCCCAGACTCCAACCTATGATCTCTGCAACAGTCCTTCTAGACCCCAGTTTCTATACTCTGCTCGCCCCAACGATCCTTCGACACCCCAGTCTCCAACCTCTGATCTCTGTAACAGTCCTTCTGTAGCTCAGTCTCCAAACTCATCTCTCTGTAAGACCCTATTGAAACCCAGTCTGCAAACTCTGTTCTCTGTAACAGTCCTTCTGCACCCCACTCTACAATGTCTGCTGTCTGTAACAGGCCTTGTGCACCCCAGTTTCCAAACTCTGCTCTCTGCAAGAATCCTTCTGGACCCAAGTCTCCAACATCTGCTCTTTACAACAGTCCTTCTGCACCTCAGTCTTGAAACTCTGCTCTCTGCAAGATCCTTCTGAACACGAGTCTCCAACCGCTGCTCACTGTAACAATAATTCTGCACCTCAGTCTCCAACATCTGCTCTCTCCAACAGTCTTCTGCAACCCAGTCTCCAACCTCTGCTCTCTGTAACAGTCCATCTGTACCGGATTCTCCAAACTCTGCTTTCTGTAACGGTCCTTCTGCACCCCAGTCTCAGACATCTGCTTTCTCTATCAGTCCTTCTGCACCCCAGTCTCCAAACTCTGCACTCTGTAACAGTCCTTCTGTACCGGATTCTCCAACCTCTGCTCTTTGTAACGGTCCTTCAGCACCCCAGTCTCCAACATCTGCTTTCTCTATCAGTCTTTCTGCACCTCAGTCTCTCACCTCTGCTTTCTGCAAGAGTCCTTCTGCACCCAAGTCTCCAACCTCTGCTCTCTGCAACATTACTTCTGCACCCAAGTATCAAAGCTCTGCTCTCTGTAATGATCCTTCTGCACCACAGTCTCAAACCTCTGCTCTCCGCAATGATTCTTCTGCACCTCAGTCTCCAAGCTCTGCTCTCTGCAAAGATCCTTTGGCACCCCAGTCTCAAACCTCTGCTCGCTGCAACAGTCCTTGTGAACCCCAGTCTCCAACATCTTCTCTCTGCAACAGTTCTTCTGTACCTCAGTCTGAAAACTCTTCTCTCTGCAATAATCCATCTGCAACCCAGTCTCCAACCTCTACTCTCTGTAACAGTCCTTCTGTACCTCAGTCTCCAATCTCTGCTCTATGCAACAGTCCTTCTGCACCAAGACTCCAACATTAGCTCTCTGAAACAGTCCTTCGACACCCCAGTCTCCAACCTAGCTCTATGCAACAGTCCTTCTACACCCCAGTCTCCATACTCTGCTCGCCCAAACGATCCTTCTGCACCCCTGTCTCCAACGTCTGCTCTTTGCAACAGACCTTCTACACCCCAGTCTCCCTCCTCTGCTCTCTGCAACAGTCTTTCTATACCCCAGTCTCCATACTCTGCTCGACCCAACGATCCTTCTGCACCCCAGTCTCCAACCTCTATTCTCTAAATCAGTTCTTCTGCACCCCAGTCTCCAACCTCTTCTCTTGGTACCAGTTCTTCTTTACCGCAGTCTCCAACCTCTGTTCTCCGTAAGGGTCCTTATGCACCCCAGTATCCAACCTCTGCTTTCTGTATCAGTCGTTTTGCACCACAGTCTCCAAACTCTACCGTCTGTAAGAGTCCTTCCACAACTAAGTCTGCAACCTCTGCTCTCTGCAACAGTCCTTGTGCACCACAGTCTCTATCCTATGCTCTCTGCAACATTGTTTCTGCACCCCAGTCTCCAACATCTGCTATCTGAAACAGTCATTCCCCACCCAAGTCTCAAAACTCTGCTCTCTGTAAGAGTCCTTCTGTACTGCATTCTCGAAACTCTGCTCTCTGTCAGGATAGTTCTGCACCCGAATCTCCAAATTCTGCTTTCTTGTCAGTCCTTCTGCACCCCAGTCTCCAAACACTGCTCTTTGTAACTGTCATTCTGCACATTAGTTTTCAATGTCTGCTCTCTGCTACAGTTTTTCTGGACCCCAGTCTCCATCATCTACTCTCTGCAACAGTCCTTCTGCAACCCAGTCTCCAACCTCTGCTTTTTTAAGAGTCCATCTTTATTGGAGACTCCAAACTCTGCTCTCTGTAATGATCCTCCTGTACCCCAGTCTTCAACCTCTGCTTTTTGAATCATTTCTTCTGCACCCCTGTCTCAATCCTCTGCTCTCTATAACCGTCCTTCTGCACCTCAGTCTCCAACCTCTGCTCTCTGCAACAGTTTCTTCTGCACCAAAATCTCCAACTTCTGCTCTATGCACAAGTCCTTCTGCACCCCAGTATCCAACCTCTATCTCTGTAACAATCCACCTGCACCGCAGTCTTCAAATTCTGCTCTCTGCAGAAGTCCTTCTTCACCCCAGTCTCCAACCTCTGCTCGCTGTAATATGCTTCTTTACCCCAGTCTCCAAACTCTACTCTCTGTAACAGTTCTTCTGTACCGCAGTCTCCAAACTCTGCTCTCTGTAACAATAATTCTGCACCTCAGTCTCCAAACTCTGCTCTCTGCAAAGGTGCTTCTGCGCCCTAGTCTCCAACCTCTGTTCTCTTCAACAGTCGTTCTGCACCCCAGTCTCCAACATCTGCTCTCTATAGCAGTCCTTCTGTACCTGAGTCTCCAACCTCTGCTCTCTTATCTGTCCTTCTGCACCCCAGTCTCCAACATCTGCTTTCTCTATAAGTCCTTCTGCACCCCAGTCTCCAACCTCTGCTCTCTTTAACAATCTTTCTGCACCTCAGTCTCCAAACTCTGCTTTCTGCAAGAGTTCTCCTGCACCCCCGTCTTCAACCTCTGCTCTCTGCAACATTTCTTCTGCACCAACGTCTCCTACCTGTGCTCTCTGTAAAAGTTCTTTTGCACTCCAGTCTCAAACCTCTGCTCTCTGTAATGATGCTTCTGCACCCCAGTCTCTAACCTCTGCTCTCTGCAATGATCTTTCTGCACCTCAGTCTCCAACTTCTACTCTCTACAACGATCCTTTTGCACCACAGTCTCAAACATCTACACTCTGTAACAGTCCTTCTACACCTCCGTCTCCAACCTCTGCTCTCTGCAACAGTCTCTTTGCACTCCAATCTCCAACATCTGCTCTCTTCAACAGTTCTTCTATACCCCAGTCTCCAACCTCTGCTCTCTTAAACAGTCCTTCTGTACCCCACTCTCCAACCTCTGCTCTCTGTAACAGTCCTTCTGCACCTCAGTCTCCAAACTCTGCTCTCTGTAAGAATCTTCTGCAACCCAGTCCTCAAACTTTGCTCTCAGTTTTAATTCTCCCCAGTACCAAACTCTGCTCTCTTTAAGAGGCTTTCTGCACTGCAGTAACCAACCTCTGCTCTCTGCAACGATCCTTCTGCACATCCGTCTTTAACCTCTGCTCTCAGCAACGGTCCTTATGCACCCCAGTTTCCAAACTCGACTCTCCGCAACAGTCCTTCTGTACCCCAGTCCCCAAACTCAGCTCTTTGAAAGATCCTTCTGCACCCAAGTCTCCAAACTCTACTCTCTGTAACAGTCCTTCTGCACCCCAGTCTCCAACCTATGCTCTCTGTAACAAACCTTCTGAACATTAGTCTTTATCCTCTGCTCTCAGCAACGGTCCTTATGCACCCCAGTCACCAACTTCTGTTCTCGGCAACAGTTCTTCTGCACCACAGTCTGCATCATCTGCTCACTGTAAGAGTCCTTCTGTATTGAAGTCTCCAACCTCTGCTCTCTGTAACGGTCCTTCTGGACCCCAGTATCTCACCTCTGATTTCGGTATCAGTCCTTCTGCACACCATTCTCCAACCTCTGCTCTCTGTAACATTCCTTCTGCACCTCAGTCTCCAATCTCTGCTCTCTGTATCAGTCCTTCTGCACCCCTGTTTCCAAACTCTGCTCTCTGAAATAGTCCTTCTGCACCTCAGTATTCACCAACTGCTTTCTGCAACAGTCCTTCTACACCACAGTCTCAAAACTCTACTCTCTGGAAGAGTCCTTCTATACCCCAGTCTCCATAATCTGCTCTCTGCAACGATCCTTCTGCACCTCAGTCTCCAACCTCTGCTGTGCAACAGTCTCTCTAAAACAGAGTCTCCAACCTCTGCTCTCTGGAAGATCCTTCTGTAACCCAGTTTCCAAATTCTGCTCTCCGTAACATTCCTTCTGCACCCCAGTCTCCAACCTCTGCTCTCTGCAATGGTCCCTCTGCACCCCAGTCTCCAACCTTATTCTCAAAAACAGTTCTTCTGTACCGCAGTCTAAGACCACTGTTCTCTGTAAGGGTCCTTCTTCACCCCAGTCTCCAAACTCTCATTTCTGTATCAGTGCTTCTGCACCATAGTCTCCAAACACTGCTCTCTGTAACAGTCCGTCTGCACCTGACTCTGCAACCTCTGCTCTCTGGAACAATCCTTCTTCACACCAGACTTCCACCTCTGCTCTCATTAACAGTCCTTCTGTACTGCAGTCTCCAACCTCTGCTCTCTGTAACGGTCCTTCTGCACCCGAGTCTCCAAACTCTGCGTTATGTATCAGTCATTCTGCACCCCAGTCTCCAACCTCTGCTCTATGTAACAGTCCTTCTGCACCTCAGACTCCAACCTCTGTTCTCTGCTACAGTCCTACTGCGCCTCAATCTCCAACCTCTGCTCTCTGCAACAGTCCTTATGCACCTTAGTGTCCAAACTCTGCTCTCTGTAAGATCCTTCTGAAACACAGTCTCCAACCTTTGCTTTCTGCAATGGTTTTTCTGCACACTAGTCTTCAATCTCTGATCTCTACAATAGTTACTCTGCACCCCAGTCTTCAACCTCTGCTCTCTGTAACAGTCCTTCTGTACCTCAGTCTCCAATCTCTGCTCTATGCAACAGTCCTTCTGCACTCAAGTCTCCAACATCTGCTCTCTTAAACAATCCCTCTACACCCCAGTTTCCAACCTCTGCTCTATGATTCAGTATTTCTAGACCCCAGTCTCTATACTCTGCTCCCACCAACGTTCCTTCTGCACCCCAGTCTTCAAAGTCTGTTCTCTGAAAAAGTTTTTCTACACCGCAGTCTCCAAACTGCTCTCTGCAACGGACCTTCTACACCCCACTCTCCATACTCTACTCGCCCCAACGATCCTTTAGCACCCTAGTCTCCAAAGTCTGGTCTCTAAATCAGTTGTTTTGCATTCCAGTCTCCAACCTCTGCTCTCTGTTACAGTCCTTCTGTATCCAAGTCTCCAAATTCTGCTTTCTGAAAAAGTCCTTCTCCACCCCAGTCTCCAACCTCTGCTCTCTGTAACAATCCTTCTTCACCTCAGTCTCTAACCTCTGCTCTCTGCAACTGTCTTTGTGCACCTGAGTCTCCAACCTCTACTCTCTGTAACAGTGCTTCTAAACCTGAGTCTCCAACCTCTGCTCTCTGCAACGATGACTCTGCACCCCACTCTCCAACCCCTGCTCGCTGCAACAGTCCTTGTGCACCCCAATCTCCAACATCTGCTCTCTGCAATAGTTCCTCTGTACCTCAGTCTGAAAACTCTGATCTCTGCAATAATCCTCTGCACCCGAGGCTCCAAACTCTGCTCTGTGTAACAGTCCTTCTGCACCTCAGTCTTCAACTTCTGCTCTGTATAAGTCCTGCACCCCTGTATCCCACATCTGCTCTTTTTAACAGTCCTTCTTCACCTCAGTCTTCAACCTATGCTCTGTGTAACAGTCCTTCTGCACCCCATTGTCCAACCTCTGCTATCTGCAAGATTCCTTCTGAATCCCAGTCTCCAACATATGCTCTCTGCAAAAGTTTTTCTGCACCCAAGTCTCCAACATCTGATCTCTACAACAGTCCTTCTGAACCTCAGTCTCCAAACTCTGCTCCACGTAATATCATTCTGCAACCCAGTCTCCAACCTCTGCTTTCTGCAACATTCTTTCTGCACCCCAGTCTCCAACCTGTGCTCTCTGTAAAAGTCCATCTGCACCGCAGTCTTCCACCTCTTCTCTCTGTAACGATCCTTCTGCAGCCCAGTCACCACCTCTGCTCTCTCCAACGGTTATTCTGAAACTCAGTCTCCACCTTCTGCTCTCTTCTACTATCTTTCTGCACCACAGTCTCCAACCTCTGCACTCAGTAACTGTTTTTCTGCACCTCAGAATCCAACTTCTGCTCTCTGCAACCGTCCTTCTGCACCCCTGTCTCCAACTTCTGCTCTTTGCAATGATCCTTATACACCCCAGTCTCCAACATCTCCTCTCTGCAACAGTCCTTCTCCAACCCAGTCTACAACCTCTGCTTACTTCAACGGTCCTGATTCAACCCAGTCTCCAACATCTGTTCTCTGCATGAGTCCTTCTACTCCCCAGTCTTCAACCTCTGCTCTCTGTAACAGTCCTTCTGTACCGCAGTCTCCAACCTCTGAACTCTGCAATTTTACTTCTGCACCCCATTCTCTAACAACTGCTCTCTGTAACAGTCCGTCTGCACCCAATTCTCTAACCTCTGCTCTCTGCAACAGTCCTTCTGTACCACAGTTTCCAACCGCTGCACTCTGTTACGGTCCTTCTGCACCCCAGTCTCAACATCTGCTTTCTGTATCAGTAATTCTGCACCCCAGTCTCCAAACTTTGCTCTCTGTAACATTCTTTCTGTACCTAAGTCTCCAACATCTGCTCTCTGAGACAGTTCTTCTGCACCCCAGTCTACCACATCTGCTCTCTTAAACAGTCCTTCAGAAACTCAGTCTCAAACCTCTGCTCTCAGCAACAGTCTTTTTACACCCTAGTCTTCATACTCTTCTCGTCCCAACGATCCCTCTGCACCCCAGTCTCCAAACTCTGTTCTCTACATCAGTTTTTCTGCACCCCAGTCTCCAACCTCTGCTCTCTGTAACATTCCTCTGTACCGCCTTCTCCAACCTCTGTTCTCTGTAAGGGTCCTTATGCACCCAAGTATCCAACCTCTGCTTTCTTTATAAGTCGTTTTGCACCACCGTCACCAAACACTTCCCTATTTAACAGTCCTTCTGCAACTCAGTCTGCAACCTCTGCTCTCTGAAACAGTCCTTCTGCAACCCAGTCTCAATCCTCTGCTCTCTGCAACAGTCTTTTTGCACCCCAGTCTCCAAAATTTGCTCTCTGCAGCAGTCTTTCTCCACCCCAGTCTCTAACCTCTGCTCTCTATAACAGTCCTTCTGTACTGCATTCTCCAACCTCTGCTCTCTGTAAGGGTACTTCTACACCCGAGTCTCCAACCTCTGCTTTCTGTATAAGTCCATCTGCACCCCAGTCTCCAACCTGTGCTCTGTGTAACTGTCCCTCTGCACCTTACTCTCAAACCTCTGCTCTCTGTTACAGTCCTTATAGACCCCAGTCTCCAAACTCTGCTCTCTGTAACAATCCTCTGCACCTCAGTCTCCAACCTCTGGTCTCTGCAACGGTCCTTCTGCACCTGAGTCTCCAAACTCTACTCTCTGTAACTGTGCTTGTACACCTCAGTCTCCAACCTCTGCTCTATGTAAGATCCTTCTGAAACCCAGTATCCAAACTCTGCTCTCTGTGACCGTTCTTCTGCCCCTCACTATCCAAACTCTGCTCTCTTTAAAAGACCTTCTGCACCCCAGTCTCCAACCACTGCTCTCTGGAATGATCCTTCTACACCCCAGTCTTGAACCTCTGCTCTCTGCAACGATCCTTCTGCACCCCAGTCTACATCCTCTGCTCTCTGCAACGATCCCTCTTCACACCAGTCTCCAAACTCTGCTCGCTGCAACAGTCCTTGTACACCCCATTCTCAAACATCTCCTCTCTGCAACAGTTCTTCTGTATTTCAGTCTGAAAACTCTGCTCTCTGCAATAATCCTTTTGAACCCAAGTCTCCAACCTCTGCTCTCTGTAACAGTCCTTCTGTACCTCAGTCTTCAACTTCTGCTCTGTATCAGTCCTGTAACCCTGTCTCCCATATCTGCTCTCTGTATCGTCCTGCAACCCTGTCTCCCATATCTGCTCTGTGTAACAGTCCTTCTTCACCTCAGTCTTCAACCTCTGCTCTGTGTAACAATCCTTCTGTACCCCAGTGTCCAAACTCTGCTCTCTACAACGATCCTTCTGCATCCGAGTCTCCAACATCTCCTCTCTGTACCAGTCCTTCTGCACCAAAGTCTCCAACAACTGATCTCTGTAACAGTCCTTCTGCACCTGAGTCTGGAAACTCTGCTGTCTTCATCGATCATTCTGCACCCCAGTCTCAAAACTATGCTCCCTGTAACAGGCCTTCGGCACCCCAGTCTCCAAACACTGGTCTCTTTATCAATACTTTTTCACCCCAGTCGCAAACCTCTGCTCTTTGTTTCAGTCCTTTTTCATCACAGTCTCCTACATCTGCACTCTGCAACAGTCCTTCAGCACCTCAGATTCCAACTTCTGGTTTCTGCAAAAGTTTTTCTACACCCCAGTCTCCAACCTCTGGTATCTGCAACAGTCCTTCTGCATCCCAGTCTCCAAACTCTGCTCTCTGTAACAATTTTTCTGTGCCTCAGTCTCCAACCTCTACTCTCTGTTACAGTACCTCTCCACCTCACTCTCCAACATCTGCTCTCTGTAAGTTTCTTCTGCAACAGAGTCTCAAAACTCTGCCCTCTGTAAAAGTCTTTCTGCATGCCTTCTCCATCTCCCCTCTCCATAACAGGCCTTCTGCACCCCAGTCTCCAAAGTCTTTTCTCTATAACAATCCTTCTGCACCCCAGTCTCCAACCTCGTCTCTCTGTACAGTCCTACTGCACCTTGGTCTACAATCTCTACTCTCTGTAACATCCTTCTGCAACCTTTCTAAAAACTTTGCTCTCTGAAACAGTCCTTCTGCACCTCAGTCTCCAAACTCTATTCTCTGTAACAGTCCTTCTGTACCGCAGTCTCCAAACACTTCTCTCTGTAACGGTCCTTCTCCACCACAGTCTCCAAACTCTGCTTTCTGTATCAGTCCTTCTGCACGCCAGTCTACAATCTCTGCTCTCTGTAACAGTCTTTCTGCACCTCATATCCAAACTCTGCTATCTGCAACAGTCCTTATGCACCCCAGTCTACAACCTCTGGTGTCTGCAAAATTCCTTCTTAACCACAGTCTGCAACGTGTGCTCTGTGTAACAGTGCTTCTGCATCCCAACTCCAACTCTGCTCTCTGCAATGATTCTTCTATACCTCAGTCTTAAACCTCTGCTCTCTTCAACAGTCCTTCTGCATCCCAGTCTCCAAACTCTGTTCTCTGTAACAGTCTTTCTCCACCTCAGTCTTCAACCGCTGCTCTCTGAAGGAGTCCTTCTGCACCCCAGTCTCCAACATCTGCTCTCTAAACAGTCCTTCTGCACCCCAGTCTCCAACATCCGCTCTCTGCAAAAATCCAACTGCACCTCAGTGTCCAAACTCTGCTCTCTGCAACGATTCTTCTAAACCCCAGTCTCCAACGTCTGCTCTCTGAAAGATCCTTCTGACCTCAGTTACCAAACACTGCTCTCTGTAATATTCCTTCTCCATGCTAGTATCCAAACTCTGCTTTCTGCAACGGTCGAACTGCACCCCAGTCTCCAACTTCTGTACTCTGCAACACTCCTTCTGCTCCCCAGTCTCCAAACTCTGCTCTCTGTAAAGGTCCTTTTGCAAGCCAGTCTCCAACCTCTGCTTTCTTTGTCCGTCCTTCTGTGCCTCAGTCTCCAATCTCTACTCTCTGAAAAAGTCCTCTTGAATCGCATTCTCCATCTTCTGCTCCCTGCTACAGTCCTTCTGAACAACAGATTCGAACACCTGCTCTCTGAAAAAGTTTTTGGGTACCCTAGTCCCCAACCTCTTCTCTCTGCAACAGTCCTTCTGTACTGCAGTCTCCAAATTCTGCTCTCTGCAACGAAACTTCTACACCCTAGTCTCCAACATCTGCTCTCTGCAAAAGTCCTTCTGCACCTCAATCTGAAAATTTTTTTCTCTGCAACAATCCTTCTGCACCCCAGACTTCAAAATCTGCTCTCTGTAACAGTCCTTCTGCACCTCAGTTTCCAAACTCTGCTCAATGTAAGATCCTTCTGCAACACAGTCTCCAAAATTTGCTCCCCTTAACAGTCCTTCTGCACCTCAATCTCCAACCTCTGCTCTCTATAACAGTCGATCTACACCTCAGTCTGAAACCTCTTCTCTCTTCAGGATCCATCTGAATCCCAGTCTCCAGACACTGCTCTCTGTAACAGTCCTCCTGCACCTAAGTCTCCAAACTCTGCTGTTTGTAAGATCCTTCTGCCACTCAGTCCCTAACTCTGCTCTCTATAAAAGTCCTTCTGAACCACAGTCCTCAAACTCTGCTCTCTGTAACAGGCCTTCTGCACCCCAGTCTCCAACTTCTTCTCTCTGCAATGATCATACTACACCTCAGTCTCCAACATCTGCTCTCTGTAAGATCCTTCTGCAACCCAGTCTCCCAACTCTGCCCTCTCTAACAGACCTTCTGCACTTCTTCTTTGAACTCTCCTTTCCATAACAGGCCTTCTGCACCCCAGTCTCCAAATTCTGTTCTCTATAACAAGCCTTCTACACCCCAGTCTCCAACGTCTGCTCTCTGCAACAGTCCTTCTGCACCCCAGTCTCCAAACTGTGGTCTCTGCAACAGTCTTTCTGCACCTCAGTCTTAAAACACTGTTCTCTGCTACGATCCTTTTGCACCTCAGTCTCTAACCTCTACTCTCTGTAACAGTCCTTCTGCACCTGGGTCCCCAACATCTGCTCTCTTTTAGATCCTTCTTGAACCCAGTCTCTAAACTCAGTGATCTGTAGCAGTCATTCTGAAGCCCTTCTCCACACTCTGCTCTCCCTAACAGGCGTTCTGCACCCCAGTCTCCAACCTCTGCTCTCTGTAACACTCTTTTTGCGCCTCAGTCTCCAACCTCTCTCTCTGCAACGATCATTCTGCACCCTAGTCTCCAACGTCTCCTCTCCTCAACAGTCCTTCTGAACCTCTGTCTCCAAATTCTGCTCTCTGCAACAGTCCTTCTTCACCCAAGTCTCCAACCTCTGCTCTCTGCAACAGTCCTTCTGCACCCCAGTCTTCAGGCTCTGCTCTTTGTAAAAGTCCTTCTGCACCCCAGTCTCCAACCTCTGCTCTCTGTAACAATTCTTCTGCACCCCAGTCTCCAACCTCTGCTCTCTGTAACAGTCCTTCTGCCCCATATACTCCAACCTCTGCTCTCTGTTACAGTCTTTATACACCGAAGTCTCTAAACTCTGCTCTCTATAATGGTCCCTATGTACTCCATTTTCCAACCTCTGCTTTCTGTAACAGTCCTTCTGCACCTCAGTCTGAAACCTCTGCTCTCTACACTATCCTTCTGCACCGCAGTGTCCAAACACTACTCTCTGTAACATTCCTCCTGCACCACAGTCACCAACCATTGCTCTCTGTAAGATCCTTCTGCAACCCAGTCTCCAAACTCTGCTTTTTCTAGCAGGCCTTATGCACCCCAGTCTCCAAAATCTGCCCTCTGAAACAGTCCTTCTGCACCCCAGTCTGAAACCTCTGCTCTTTGTAACGGTCCTTCTGCACCCCAGTCTCACACCTCTGTTTTCTGTATCATAATTCTTCACCCCAGTCTCAAAAGTCTGCACTGTGTAACAGTCCTGCTGCATCTCAGTCTCGAACGTCTGCTCTCTGCAACAGTCTTTCTGCACCCCAGTTTCCAACCTCTGCTTTCTGCAACATTTCTTCTGCACCCCAGTCTCCAACCTGTGCTCTCTTTAACAGTCCTTCTGCACCGCACTCTCCCACCTCTTCTCTCTGTAAGATCCTTCTGCAGGGCAGACTCCACCTCTGCTCTCTTCAAGGATTCTTCTGCAACTCAGTCTCCAACTTCGGCTCTCTTCAAAGATCCTCCGAACCCGATTCTCTAAACTCTGCTCTCTGTAACTGTTTTTCTGCACCTAAGACTCCAAACTCTGCTCTTTTGGAACGTCCTTCTGCACCCTTGTCTACAACCTCTGCTCTCTGCAACGATCCTTATGCACCACAGTCTCCAATATCTGCTCTCTGCAACTGTCTTACTGCACCCCAGTCTCCAAAGTCTCCTCTCCTTAACACTCCTTCTGCACCACAGTCTCCAACCTCTGTTCTCTGTAAGGTCGTTCTGCACCCCAGTTTTCACACTCTGCTCTCTGTAACATTTCTTCTCCAACTCAGTCTAAAACCTCTGCTTTATTAAACGGTCCTGCTGCAACCCAGTCTCCAACATCTGTTCTCTACATCAGTTCTTCTGCACCCCAGTTTCCAACCTCTGCTCTCTGTAACAGTCTTTCTCTATTGCAGTCTCCAACCTCTGCTCTCTGTAATAGTCCTTCTGCACCCCAGTCTCAAACCTCTTTTTTCCTTATAAGTTTTTCTGAACCATGGTTTCCAACCTCTGCTCTCTGTAACAGTACTTTTTCACCTCTGTCTCAAACCTCTGAACTCTGCAACCTTACTTTTGCACCCCATTCTCTAAACTCTGCTCTCTGTAAAAGTCCTTCTTCACCCAATTGTCTAACCCCTGCTCTATGAAACAGTTCTTCTGAATCCCAGTCTCCAACATTTGCAATCTGAAACAGTTCTTCTATAAACCATTCTCCAACCTCTGCTCTCTGTAACAGTCCTCGTGTATTGCAGTCTCCGAACTCTGCTCTCTGCAACAGTCTTACTGCACCCCAGTCTCCAACCTCTGCTTTCTGTATTAGTCCTTCTAAACCCCAGTCTCCAAACTCTGCTCTCTGTAACAGTCCTTATGCACTTCAGTCTCCAAATTCTGCTCTCTGCAACAGTCCTTCTTCACCCATGTCTCCAACACCTTCTCCCTGCAACAGTCCTTCTTCACCCTATTCTCCAACCTCTGCTATCTGAAACAGTCCTTCTACACCCCAGTATCCAACCTCTGCTCTCTGTAACAATCATTCTGCAAATCTGTCTCCACCTCTGCTCTCTGCAATGTTCCTTCTGCACCTCAGTCTTCAACTTCTGCTCTCTGTATGATCCTTCTGCAACCCAGTCTCCAAATTCTGCCCTCTGCAATAGTAATTCTGCATCCCTTCACCAAACTCTGCTCTCTGTAACAGGTCTTTTGCACCGCAGTCTCCAAACTCTGTTCTCTGTAACAGTCCTTCTGCACCCCAATCTCAAACCTCTGCTCTCTACAAAGATGGTTCTACACCCCAGTCTCCAACCTCTGTAATCTCCAACAGTCCTTCTTCACCTCAGTCTAAAAACTCGGTTCTCTGCAACGATCCTTCTTCACCCCAGTCTCTAAACTCTGCTCTCTGTAACAGTCCTGTTCCACCTCAGTCTTAAACCTCTGCTCTCTGTAAAATCCTGCTGCAACCCTGTCTTCAAACTCTGCTCTCTATAACAGTCCTTCTGCACCCCAGTCTCCAACCTCTGCTCTCTGTAACAGTCCTTCTGCAACTCAGTCTCCAAACTCTGCTCTCTGTAACATTTTTTCTCTACCCCGTCTCCAACCTCTGCTCTCTGCAATGGTCCTTCTGCACGATAATCTCCAACATCTGTTCTCAGCAACAGTCCTTCTGCACCCCAGTCTACAAACTCTGCTCTGGGTATCATTTCTTCTGAACCTCAGTGTCCAACCTCTGCTTTATGTAAGATCTTTCTGCAACCCAGTCTCCAAACTCTGCTCTCTGTACAGTCCTTCTGCACCCCAGTCTCAAACCTCTGCTATGTGCAACAGTTCGTCTGCACCGCAGTCTCCATCCTCTGAACTCTGAAAGATCCTTCTGCACCCCAGTCTCCAAACTCTGATCTCCGTAACAGTCCTTCTTCACACCAATCTCCAACCCCTGCTAACTGTAACAATCCTTCTGCACCTCAGTCTCCAACCTCTGCTTTCTGCAAAAATCCTTCTTAACCCCAGTCTCTAACCATTGCTCTCAGAAACATTTCTTCTGCACCTCAGTATCCAACCTCTGCTCTATGTAAGATCCTTCTGCCACCCAGGATCCAAACTCTGCTCTCTGTAACAGTCCTTTTGCACCCCAGTCTCCAACCTCTGCTCTGTGCAACAGTTCGTCTGCTCCCGAGTCTCCAAACTCTGCTCTCTGTATGATACTTCTGAACCATAATCTCAAAACTCTGATCTCTGTAACAGTTCTTCTTCACCCCAGTCTCCAACTTATGCTCCCTGCAACAATCCTTCTGCACCCAAGTCTCCACATTCTGCTCTCTGAAACACTTCTTCTGCACCCAAGTCTCTAATATCTACTCTCTGAAATAGTCCTTCTGCATCCCATTCTCCAACCTCTGCTCTTTGCAACAGTCCTTCTGTACCCTCGTCTCCAAACTCTGCTCTTTGTAACAGTCCTTATGTACTGCAGTCTCCAACTTCTGCTGTCTGTAAGGTTCATTCTGGACCCAAGTCTCCAACCTCTGCTTTCTGTATCAGTCCTTCTGCATTCCAGTCTCCAACCTCTGCTCTCTGTCACAGTCCTTCTGCATCTCAGTATCCAAAATCTTCTCTCTATAACAGTCCTTCTGCACCCCAGTCTCCAAACTGTGCACTCTGCAACAATCTACTACACTCCAGTCTTCAAACTCTGCTCTGTGTAACAGTTCTTCTGCAACCCAGTTTCCAATCTCTGATCTCTGCAACGATCCTTCTGCATCCCAGTCTCCAACATCTGCTCTCTGCAACCGTCCTTCTGCACCCAAGTCTCCAACCTCTGCTCTCTGCAATGATCCTTCTGCACAAAAGTCTCCAACCTCTGATCTCTGCAATAATCCTACTGCACCCCGGTCGCCAACCTCTTCTCTCTGTAACAATCTTCCTGCAGCGCAGTCTCCAAACTCTGCTCTACATAATATTCTTCTGAAACGCAGTCTCCAAACTCTGCTTTTTGTAACAGCCCTTCTGTACCCAGTCTCCAACCTCTGCTCTCTGTAACTGGCCTTCTGCACACCAGTCTCCAAACTCTTCTCTCTGTATCAGTCTTTCTTCACCCCAGTCTCCAAACTCTCCTCTTTTTAACATTCTTTCTGCATCTCAGTCTCCTACCGCTGCTCTCTGCAACAGTTCTTCTGCACACCAGTCTCCAACATCTGCACTCTGAAACAGTTCTTCTCCACTCCAGTCTCCAACCTCTGCTCTCTGTAAACGTCCTCCTGTAGTGCAGTCTCCAAACTCTTGCTCTTTGTAATTGTCCTACTGCACCTCAGTTTGCAACCTCTTATTTCTGTATCAGTCCTTCTGCACCCCAGTCTCCAACCTCTGCTATCTGCAACAGTCCTTCTGCACCGCTGTCTCCAAATTCTACTCTCTGCAAAAGTCCTTCTGCACCCAAGTCTCCAACACCTGCTCCCTACAACAGTCCTTCTGCACCTCCGTCTGCAAATTCTGCTCTCTGCAACAGTCCTTCTGCACCCAAGTCTCCAAACTCTGCTCTTTGCAACAGTCCTTCTACGCCCCAGTCTTCAACCTCTGCTCTGTGTAACAGTCCTTCTGCACCCCAGTCTCAAACCTCTGCTCTTTTTAACAGTCCTTCTGCACCATATTCTCCAACCTCTGCTCTCTGTTACAGTCTTTGTATATGGCAGTCTCCAACCTCTGCTCCCTGTAACGGTCGCTCTGCACCCCAATTTCTAACCTCTGCTTTCTGTAA
Organism: Ictidomys tridecemlineatus; assembly: GCF_052094955.1. Classification (NCBI taxonomy): domain Eukaryota; kingdom Metazoa; phylum Chordata; class Mammalia; order Rodentia; family Sciuridae; genus Ictidomys; species Ictidomys tridecemlineatus. The sequence goes on from NW_027524813.1 coordinate 17,620, forward strand.
CAATTTTTCTGTACCTCAGTCACCAAACTCTGCTCTCTGTAACCATCCTTCTGCACCCAAGTCTCCCACACCTGCTCCCTGCAACAGTCTTTCTGCACCCCAGTCTCCAAACTCTGGTCACTTTAACAGTCCTTCTGCACCTCCGTCTCCAAATTCTGCTCTCTGTTACAGTACTTCTGCACCTCAGTCTTAAAACTCTGCTCTCTGTACGATCCTTCTGCACCCCGGCCTCCAACCACTGCTCTCTGTAACTGTCGTCCTGCACCTCAGTCACCCACCTCTGCTCTCTGTAAGATCCTTCTGCAACCAAGCCTCAAAACTCTGCTCTCTATAACAGTCCTTCTGCAACCCAGTCTCCAACCTCTGCTCTTTGTAGCAGGCCTTTGCACCCCAGTCTCTAGACTCTGCTCTCTGTAATGGTCCTTCTGCACCCCAGTCTCCCACCTCAGCTTTCTGTATCATAATTCTTCACCCAAGTCTCCAACGTCTTCTTTGTGTAACAGTCCTTCTGTGTCTCAGTCTCCAAACTCTGCTCTCTGCAACAGATCTTCTGCACCCCAGTCACCAACCTCTGCTTTCTGCAACATTGCTTCTACACCTTAGTATTCAACCTGTTCTCTCTGTAACAGTTCTTCTGCACCCAAGTCTCCCACATCTGCTCTCTGTAACGATCCTTCTTCAGCCCAGGCTCTACCTCTGCTCTCTGCAATGATTCTTCTGCAACTTCAGTCTCCAACTTCTGCTCTCTTCAACGATCCATCTGCATCTCACTCTCCAACCTCTGCTCTCTGTAACAGTTTTTCTGCACCTCAGTCTCCAACCTCTGCTCTCTGCAACCGTCCTTCTGCACCCCAGTTTCCAACCTCTGCTCTCTACAAGATCCTTCTGCACCCTAGTCTCCATCATCTCCTCTCCTTAACACTACTTCTGCAAATCAGTCTCCAAACTCTGTTCTCTGTAAGGTTCTTCTACACCCCAGTTTCCAAACTCTAATCTCTGTAACATTCCTTCTCTAACCCAGTCTCCAAGTACTGCTTTCTTCAATGCTCCTGCTGCAACCCAGTCTCCAAACTCTGTTCTCTGAAACAGTCTTTCTGCTCCCCAATTTCCAAACTCTACTCTCTGTAACAGTCTTTCAGTACCGCAGTCTCCAACTTCTGCACTCTGTAATGGTCTTTCTGCACCCTAGTCTCCAACCTCTGCTTTCTGTATCAGTCCTTTTGCACCACAGTCTCCTAACTCTGCTCTCTGTTACAGTCCTTGTGCACCCCAGTCTCCAAACTCTGCTTTCTGTAAGATCCTTCTGCAACCAAGTCTCCAAACTCTGTCTCCATAACAATCCTTCTGGACAATAGTCTCCAACCTCTGCTCTCTGCAATGATCCTTCTTCACCCCAGTCTCCTACCTCTGCTCTCTGCAATAGTCATTCTGCACTCTCGTCTTCAAAATCGGCTTTCTGCAACAGTCCTTCTGCACCTCGTTCTGAAATTTCTGTTCTCTGCAATGACCGTCCTGCACCCCAGTCTCCTTTGTCTGCTCTCTCTAACAGTCCTACTGAACCTCAGTCTCCTACCTCTGCTCTCTGTAAGATCCTTCTGCAACAAAGTCTGCAAACTATGTTCTCTGTAACAGTCCTTCTGCACAACAGTCTCAAACCTCTGCTCTGTGTAACAGGCCTTCTGCACCCCAGACTCCAACCTCTGCTCTCTGTAACAGGCCTTCTGCACCCCAGTCTTTATCCTCTGCTCTCTGCAACAGTCTTTATAAACCCCAGTCTCAAAACTCTACTCTCTGCAACAGTCCTTCTGCACCCCAGTCTTCAAATTCTGTTCTCTGTAACAATCCTTCTGCACCTAAGTTCCCAAACTCTGACCTCTGCAATGGTCCTTCTGCACCCCAGTCTCTAACCTCTGTTGTCTGCAACCATCCTTCTGCACCCTTGCCTCCAACCTCCGTTCTCTGAAAAAGTCTTTCTGAACCCCAGTCTCCAACATCTGCTCTCTGCAACAGTCCTTCTGCACCTCAGCCTGAAAAATCTGCTCTCTGCAATGATCCTTGTGCACCCCAGTCTCCAAATTCTGCTTTGTTTAACAGTCCTTCTGCACCTCATTCTCCAACTTCTGCTCTCTGCAACAGTTCTTCTGCACCCCAGACTTTAACATCTACTCTCTGAAAGAGTCCTTCTACACTCCTTTCCAAATGCAAAGAATGAGACCTGAACTATTGCTTACCCTGCAAAAAATCAACTCAAAATGCATTAAAGACCCAGGCACTAGACCAGAAATTATGCAGTTTCTAGGAAAAAACAAAGTCAATACTGCAACCTACAGGCAGAGGCAATGACTTTCTCAATAGGATGCCAAAGCTCAGGAGATAACACCAAAAGTCAGCTAATAGGATGGCATCAAATTAAGAAGGTTCTGCACAACAAAGGAGACAATTAGAATATGAAGAGAGAACCTATGGAAAGGGAGAAAATATTTATGAGGTGCTCTTCTAAAAGAGGATGAATATTCAGAATATTAATAAAGAACTCAAAAAACTCATCATGAAACCCACAATTATTAAATAACCCAATTATCAAATAACCCAATTACCAAATGGGAAACTAAATGAACTAAACAGACACGTCTTAGAAGAAAATATTTGAGTGGCCAACAAATATATGAAAATACTTGCAAGTCAAGACTACCCTGAGATTTTATCTCACTTAAGTGACAAAGGCAACCACCAAGAATACAAACAGAAATGAGTGTGACAAGGAGAGAATTGGAGAGAAAGGAGCACTCTCACCCTGTTGGTGGGCATGTAAATCAGCACAACCATGACGGAAATCGGGATGGAGGATTCTCAGGAGTAGCCATGGACCACCCTGCGACCCAGCTCTACCTCTGCTTTGTATTTATCACAGCGGATCGAAGTCATCATACTATAATGACACATATATGCCCATGAACCAGCCGAGGTGACATCAGTGGACGAATGGATAAAGAACATCTGGTATATGCACACTGGAATTTCATTTAGCCATAAAGAAGAACAAAATTATGTCATGCTGGAAGATGGATGGTTCTTCAGAACATTAAGGAAAATAAGCAACTCAGAAAGTTAAGGGCCTTATGTTTTTCCTCTGTTAAAGCTAGAGGGGGAAAAGGAAGGAAAGTTGGGAAGGGAGTCTCATCATGAAAGTTGTAGGAAGATAAGTAGAGTCAAGGCACCAGGGGAGGAGGTGAGGAAAAGGGAAATATTGGAATGATATTGGCCAAAGTTCTCGGTTATTTTGTGTGCATGTTCAAATACGTCTCAGCAAATGCCACCATTATGGACCACGACAATGCACCAATGAAGTGTGAAAAGAAGAGTTTCACATTACATGGGACAGGCACTATACTAGGAGGGTGCCCATTTTTTCCCATCTATAAATACCAAGATCATTTACCACTGTCAAAAATCTCTACGGATTCAAATGTTCTGATCACTGCTTCACCACATGGCCTCTTCTACTTCAGGGTCCCCTTATTCTCACTGAAATCAGAGAGCCCATTTCAATGATGCCATCTGTTAATGTCTTCCCAGGCTGCCAAGGACAGCGGCTGCGGGTTTCACAAGGATCTGGTGCTGCCTTCTGAACGCATGTCCACGAGGCCTTGGCGAAGGCTGGTGCTCCAGGCCCTCCTCCAGATCCAGCTGTGAGGCCAGGGAAGGGGTCACATAACACGCCATCTAACACCTTATTTATTTCTGATCACCATCCTCTCCATTATTCCAGGATCATATTGGTCATTGAACTTAAGCAAACACTGAGTCCAGATTTCAGTCCATCAACCAAAGAGAGTCTAATACCACTCCCCGTGGCTCAGGAAAATCTTTGGCCCTAACATTTCTGGTGATTACGTCCCTGTGACTGCATTCAAGATGATCCAGCAATATGTCCTGACTTCTTTTGTCTAGAAGACTCAAACAAATTCTCTTATATATTCTTAAGGCTACTATTAACAAAATACAGTAAAATATTTACCTTTTATTTTGGTGTGACCCTTATACTCTCCTGGGCTATATTTTATACACTTACCTCAGGCGTTCTAGGATCAGACCCCAATTAAGAGCCTGGTGACAATGTGGGATAATGGATGATCATCTTAAAGACAATTTGGTTGGGGATGTGGCTCAAACAGTAGTGCGCTTGCCTGGCACGCGTACGGCCTGGGTTTGATCCTCAGCACCACATACCAACAAAAATGTTGTGTCCACTGAGAAATAGAAAATGAATATTAAAAATTCTCTCTCTCTCTCTCTCTCTCTCTCTCTCTCTCTCTATCTATCTCTATCTCCCCCCTCTCTCCTCTCCTCTCCTCTCTCACTCTCTCTTAAAAAAAAAAAGACAACTGCCCAGGTAGAGTCACCATAGGGTCTTCAATTTAGGAAAAGCTACTCTCCTCGGAGGAGGAGGGGCTGCTTCTGACAGCAAAGAGGGTTAATGGACATTTCAGGGTTAAAGGCTCTGAGATTTGTCTAATTCCACTGGTATTTTGCCATTCTAATTAACAGGGTCTCAATCATTCCCCCATTAATTTCCTAATTGACATAAGAGAGACCTGGAGAAATTGTGGATTTATAATTTTCTTTGTACTTCTGCAATTTGGAGAATTGGATGTTTTATTCTGATATTAACCTTTATCAGTTTCCAGAGAGAAAATATTTCTGATGATCTGAACCTGACTTGAAGGAGGAATATAATGCTTGAACCTATCATTTTCTTTCTGTAAGTCTCACACTCCAGTCAGTAACAGCAGTCTGTAGTCATGTTGTAATGTTCATTCCCACCCTGAAGGTCGATGGTGTTATTCCAAAGCTCAGTTTTCCATAGACATTTGATTTCAGGCCACGATAATTTAAAGTCTCTGTTGGGTCATTGCACACCAGGAATTATCATGTCTCCTTTCCCATGGGCTGTGACATCATCAACATATTCAATTCCCTCAGGTCACACATCCAACCTACCTCCTCAGATCTGTTATCTAGAATTATCTCTGATGTAAACCACTATTGTGGTCAGTGCCACCGTGGTCAGGTATAGATGAAGAACGACTCTTGATGTCTTAGGGTAGAGGAAGTTGACACATAAAAAAGTTATAAAATGGTTGGGAGATCTGGAAAATAAAAGGAAAATAGGGCAGGTGACACCACCCCATATATGGAAACCCTAACATCCCTGGAAAGAGATGCTCATTCCATGCTACTGTGACCCACATTCAGAAACAGCTGTCTAGGAGCCTGCACACACAGCTCCTGGCACCAAGGAGATTAGTTCCTGCCTCTAAAGGGCTGGTTTGCTGCTGCTGCTATGGGATCCAAAAGAACCCGCTTTCTTTCTTTCCTTTCTTCCTCTCTGCCTAGTGTTTGGCTGATCTTGACAGAACCTTCTAAAATGGAGACCTGCAAGCAGGGGAGTGTGGGAAATGAGATTCTCGTACTTTATTTCCCTCTGGTGTGGGGAGAATACAGAATGACAGAGATGGTGCTGAACACCCACACAAGGTTTCTAACACACTTGAACCTGAAAGTGGGAAAAGGGTGTTTGTGAAAAGAGAGGAGAGAAAGGAGTCTCAGAGATTTTAAAAGTGGGAGTTGGAGTTGAAGCTCCAGGTACAGACTCTCTAACCAGGTGCCTACAAGTCCCTTGGAGGCATCTTTTTTCAGATGACTGTATACTTCAGTTTGAAGATTGGTCTAGACTTTGATTGTTCAAAGGGATGCACACCCTTCAGCCAGCTTCCTCAGGGCACTCTGGACCTCATTGCTTCTCAGGCTGTGAATGACGGGGCTCAACAGGGGGCTCACCACACAGAAGAGCACAGAGACCAGGGTGTCTATGTCCAGCCTTCTCTGAGCCTGTCATAGTGGAAGTTGCCTGTTCCATAGAAGACCACCACGACAGTGAGGGGGGACGCACAGGTGGAGAAGGCCTTCCTTCTACCCTGGGCAGAGGGAATCGCCAGGATGGCCGCCATGATGAGTGCATAGGAGCCTGCAGTGAAGAGGCAGGGGCTCAGGCCCATGGTGGCACTGACCACGTGGAGCGCAGACTCGTTGACAGAGGTGTCTGAGCAAGAGAGCTGCAGGAGCAATGGGGTGTCACAGAGAAAGTGGCATAACTGGTGAAGCCCACACAGAGTGAGTGTGATGGCCAGCACCTTGTGTGTGACCAAATTCACCATCCCACACAGCCAGGACCCAGTAACCAGGCCAACACAGACCTTTACACTCATGATGACTGGGTACTGAGGAGGACGGCAGGTGGCCACACAGCAGTCATACTGGCCACACAGCCAGTAAGAAGCCTTCTGTGCCAGCACTAGTCACCAAGAAGAAGATCTGGGAAAGGCCGCCCTCATTAGAAATGGCCTTCTTTTCCCAGAAAAAGTTCACCAGCAGTACTGGGAGGGTGGTGGATGTTTCGCAGACGTCCAATAAGCTCAAGTTGCTAAGGAAAAAGTACATTAGAGCAAGGAGAGCAGGACTGACCCTGGTGGCCACTATTATGAGCATGTTCCCCAGGAGAGTGGTTAGGTAAATGACCAGAGAGAGCAAAAAGAACCAGCCCTGTAGGTTGGAGTGGTTGGAAAATTCCAAGAAGATGAATTCAGTGACAAATGATTGATTGCTCATTTCCAATGGTATCATAGCTTTAAAACAGAGAAAAAGAGATCATGACGAGAATGGAATGAGAGCACCCCAAACAGGCTTGTTAATCTGCAGCAACATGGCAAATAATATTGTATACAGAGATGCCTGGACTCTGGAAAGAGACGTATAGGAGTGACTTTAGAGAGAGCATAACTTCTCACAGACTTTTGCATGAGTGCTCTTTTGTAAGAATAAATGGAGACTTGGTCAAAATGCACAACCAGCTATCAACCCCTGTGTCTCATTGAATCTGCAGTATCTCCCTCCTAACACTATGCTTCACTGTGATGAATTCTTTTTTGTATGTCTGTTATTTCAAGTAATAAGTTTTCATTGTGGAAAAATGAGGAAAATGCAGAAAGTTATTTAGAAGAATAGAACAGGTCACAAAATCAAAGCTCTCTTTGCATTCATCCCATTCTACCTCTATCTATCTTTAAAATATACAAAGCAAAATTTCTCAATATTGTTGTACTCTCTTTAATTGTTTGCCTTGTAATCTTAATTTCCTAACATGAAATTAAGTTAATATCTCCCTTTTTATTGAACATAGAAACCTTCCATTCCATTTACTATCATAAATATTGGAATAGAAGCTTTCATACATATGTATCTGTGATCATCTCTGATTATTTCTTAAAAGTAAAATTATGTCACCTGCTTTTAAATACATTGATCTATTTATTTCAGTAGAAACTTTTATTTTTTAAGTTTTATAAGATACAAGAAATTTTGACAAATGATATATACTTAGGTATTTTTCTTCTTTTGTATTATAAGATTTACCTCACCAAACATTACATTTCCTGAAAAAAAATGATTGATACAATTAATGAATTTCTATCATGTTACCCATGCTAATCCGTGATCCATTGTTTTGAACTAAAATTTATTTTACTTTTTCAATCTTAAATGAAAAACATTATGGTAAAACAGAAGGCTCTTGGTTCAGATAGATGTGGATTGAAATCCATCTGTTGTTTACTACATGTTGTTTGTAAAATAGTCAGCTCATCTCTATTCCTCAGTTTGTTCCTTGCTTAGGATATTAATAATGTCTATTTCACAACTGCTGAAAAAATGTTTTGAGATAATATAAGCTATGTGTCTGGCAAATTACATTTACTCAATGCCTTATATCAAGTTTGAAAATGACTATCTATTTTTTACTAGTAGTTTTTTTTTTTTTTTTTGGTGTAGGTGTGCTGGGTTTTGAATTCAGAGCCTTATGCATACTAAGCATGCACTCTACAACTGGACTTTGCGCCTAGTTTTATTTAGTTATACTTTTTATCATAAATAGATATTAATTTTTTTTATTTACTCTGCATCTATTGAAATGATATATATTTTTTCTTATTTAGTCTGTTACTATGGAAATTCGGTTTATTGAATTTTTGAATATTGACCCAGCCTTGCATTCTGGGATTGATCTCAATTGACTGTAATGTTATCCTTATTCTATATGGCTGAGTTCACTTAGTTAATATTGTTCCCTGCTTGATTTTGTGTATTTTATTTTCGCTGTTCTCCAGAGATAATCTATTTCTTGAAGAATTCTCAGCTGTATTCTACTGTTATTTTCAGTCAATGCATGTTAGTGGTCTAGTGGGAAACAGAGAAGGGATTTCTGATGTTTCCACGAAGCCCTGCCTTAGGTACTGTAAATTCAGTCACAGAAATGTGGCCTTCACAGTGACTCACTTTCTAGCAATATGGCTGAGCCTAGTTCTTATTCCTCCCGACATTAGACATTTCGGCCTGTTCCTTTCCTTAGCTACAAAGGTTTTCCGTTGAGTGTCCTAATGTAACAGTTTCTGTTACTCTTGCCCCTGAAGATTACAGCTTTTGTTCTATGCAAAAAATCAGGAAATGGGTATGGGAGGAGTTTTGGCTGCTGTTGCTATTTTTTGTCTCTCCACCTATCCAAGAAATGATACCATTAAAGACACTTTCTCAGAACACTTCCCTATCTTCCTGGGAGCGTTTGGTAGAATCCATGGAGAAAAAGAAAAAATACAAACATCTTATGCCTATAGCCCTCTGGGTCTTTATGCTCTTAAACCAGTCTATACTTAGTCTTTAGCAATCCATAACTATTTTTTATTTGAGTTTTTTTTTTAATAAACTCCTATTTATCTAGTGGGTTCTCCCATAGTTAAAAAAATGCCTGGATTATTTTGGTTGCTTATCTCTCCCCAGACTTCGGTTAGTTGTTTGCCTTATAATCTTCATCCCTAATAAAGTCAAGGAAAGTCATTAATTTGCATTTTATTTTGCTCTTTTTGGTTATTATAATGATGAAAACAACATGCTTTTTTTTTTTATTGTTGGTCGTTCAAAACATTACACAGTTCTTAATACATCATCTTTCACAGTTTGATTCAAGTGGGTTATGAACTCCCAACTTTACCCCATATACAGATTGCTGTTTCACATCAGTTACCCTTCCATTGATTGACATATTGCCTTTCTAGTGTCTGATGTATTCTGCTGTCTGTCCTATTCTCTACTATCCCCCCTCCCCTCCCCTCCCCTCCCCTCCCCTTTTCTCATCCCTGTTTAATGTAAATCTTCTTCTCAAGCTCTTCGTCCTTGCCCTGTCCTTGTTTACTCCCCTTATATCAAAGGGGTCATTTGGTATTTGTTTTTTAACGATTGACTAGCTTCACTTAGCATAATCTGCTCTAATGCCATCCATTTCCCTCCAAATTCTATGATTTTGTCGTTCCTTAATGCAGAGTAATACTCCATTGTGTATAAATGCCACATTTTTTTTATCCATTCATCTATTGAAGGGCATCTAGGCTGATTCCATAATCTTGCTATAGTGAATTGTGCTGCTATGAACATCGTTGTAGCAGTGTCTCTGTAACATGCTCTTATTAGGTCTTTAGGGAATAGACCGAGAAGGGGAATAGCTGGGTCAAATGGTGGTTCCATTCCCAGCTTTCCAAGAAATCTCCATACTGCTTTCCAAATTGGCTGCACCAATTTGCAGTCCCACCAGCAATGAACAAGAGTGCCCTTTTCCCCGCATCCTCTCCAGCACTTATTGTTGTTTGACTTCCTAATGGCTGCCAATCTTACTGGAGTGAGGTGGTATCTTAGGGTAGTTTTGATTTGCATTTCTCTAACTGCTAGCGATGGTGAGCATTTTTTTCATGTACTTATTGATTGATTGTATGTCCTCCTCTGAGAACTGTCTGTTCAGGTCCTTGGCCCATTTATTGATTGCGTTATTTGTTATCTTATTGTCTAATTTTTTGAGTTCTTGGTATATTCTGGTTATTAGGGCTC
>NW_027524814.1:0-27601 GCF_052094955.1 Ictidomys tridecemlineatus
CTGCCAAGCTTCCAAAAAACTACGAGTTGCCTGAAATCTCAGCAAACACTTTTTCACCCAATCTTGATGATACTTTCAGGTAATGATCAGTACACCAAGCCCACTTGGCTCGCCAAATTTCGTTCTTCTAGGTTAAACCGTTCGTTGGCAGTAACCGGTTTCATTTTGAGGTTTCACTCTGTTTTCTCCTATAGGGATACATGTATTTGGAACTCTAAATCAAACAGGGTTTGTGCTAGCTCTTTGAAACTTGACACAATAAAGCAGTTTCAAGTTCTATCTCTATGGTTTGTTTGCTGTTGATGTAGCCCTAAGCAGAGACTGGCCAGAATCACTTTCATGGAAAGGGCCTGCCAAGCTTCCATAAAACTACGAGTTGCCTGAAATCTCAGCAAACACTTTTTCACCCAATCTTGATGATACTTTCAGGTAATGATCAGTACACCAATCCCACTTGGTCGCCAATTTTCGTTCTTCTAGGTTATACCGTTCGTTGGCAGTAACCGGTTTCATTTTGAGGTTTCACTCTGTTTTCTCCTATAGGGATACATGTATTTGGAACTCTAAATCAAACACGGTTTGTGCTAGCTCTTTGAAACTTGACACAATAAAGCAGTTTCAAGTTCTATCTCTATGGTTTGTTTGCTGTTGATGTAGCCCTAAGCAGAGAATGGCGAGAATCACTTTCATGGAAAGGGCCTGCCAAGCTTCCAAAAAACTACGAGTTGCCTGAAATCTCAGCAAACACTTTTTCACCCAATCTTGATGATACTTTCAGGTAATGATCAGTACACCAAGCCCACTTGGCTCGCCAAATTTCGTTTTCTAGGTTAAACCGTTCGTTGGCAGTAACCGGTTTCATTTTGAGGTTTCACTCTGTTTTCTCCTATAGGGATACATGTATTTGGAACTCTAAATCAAACAGGGTTTGTGCTAGCTCTTTGAAACTTGACACAATAAAGCAGTTTCAAGTTCTATCTCTATGGTTTGTTTGCTGTTGATGTAGCCCTAAGCAGAGACTGGCGAGAATCACTTTCATGGAAAGGGCCTGCCAAGCTTCCATAAAACGACGAGTTGCCTGAAATCTCAGCAAACACTTTTTCACCCAATCTTGATGATACTTTCAGGTAATGATCAGTACACCAATCCCACTTGGTCGCCAAATTTCGTTCTTCTAGGTTAAACCGTTCGTTGGCAGTAACCTGTTTTCATTTTGAGGTTTCTCTCTGTTTTCTCCTATAGGGATACATGTATTTGGAACTCTAAATCAAACACGGTTTGTGCTAGCTCTTTGAAACTTGACACAATAAAGCAGTTTCAAGTTCTATCTCTATGGTTTGTTTGCTGTTGATGTAGCCCTAAGCAGAGAATGGCGAGAATCACTTTCATGGAAAGGGCCTGCCAAGCTTCCAAAAAACTACGAGTTGCCTGAAATCTCAGCAAACACTTTTTCACCCAATCTTGATGATACTTTCAGGTAATGATCAGTACACCAAGCCCACTTGGCTCGCCAAATTTCGTTCTTTCTAGGTTAAACCGTTCGTTGGCAGTAACCGGTTTCATTTTGAGGTTTCACTCTGTTTTCTCCTATAGGGATACATGTATTTGGAACTCTAAATCAAACAGGGTTTGTGCTAGCTCTTTGAAACTTGACACAATAAAGCAGTTTCAAGTTCTATCTCTATGGTTTGTTTGCTGTTGATGTAGCCCTAAGCAGAGACTGGCGAGAATCACTTTCATGGAAAGGGCCTGCCAAGCTTCCATAAAAACTACGAGTTGCCTGAAATCTCAGCAAACACTTTTTCACCCAATCTTGATGATACTTTCAGGTAATGATCAGTACACCAAGCCCACTTGGCTCGCCAAATTTCGTTCTTCTACGTGAAACGGTTCGTTGGCAGTAACCGGTTTCATTTTGAGGTTTCACTCTGTTTTCTCCTATAGGGATACATGTATTTGGAACTCTAAATCAAACACGGTTTGTGCTAGCTCTTTGAAACTTGACACAATAAAGCAGTTTCAAGTTCTATCTCTATGGTTTGTTTGCTGTTGATGTAGCCCTAAGCAGAGACTGGCGAGAATCACTTTCATGGAAAGGGCCTGCCAAGCTTCCATAAAACTACGAGTTGCCTGAAATCTCAGCAAACACTTTTTCACCCAATCTTGATGATACTTTCAGGTAATGATCAGTACACCAAGCCCACTTGGCTCGCCAAATTTCGTTCTTCTAGGTTAAACCGTTCCTTGGCAGTAACCGGTTTCATTTTGAGGTTTCACTCTGTTTTCTCCTATAGGGATACATGTATTTGGAACTCTAAATCAACACGGTTTGTGCTAGCTCTTTGAAACTTGACACAATAAAGGAGTTTCAAGTTCTATCTCTATGGTTTGTTTGCTGTTGATGTAGCCCTAAGCAGAGACTGGCGAGAATCACTTTCATGGAATGGGCCTGCCAAGCTTCCATAAAACTACGATTTGCCTGAAATCTCAGCAAACTTTTTCACCCAATCTTGATGATACTTTCAGGTAATGATCAGTACACCAATCCCACTTGGCTCGCCAAATTTCGTTCTTCTAGGTTAAACCGTTCCTTGGCAGTAACCGGTTTCATTTTGAGGTTTCACTCTGTTTTCTCCTATAGGGATACATGTATTTGGAACTCTAAATCAAACACGGTTTGTGCTAGCTCTTTGAAACTTGACACAATAAAGCAGTTTCAAGTTCTATCTCTATGGTTGTTTGCTGTTGATGTAGCCCTAAGCAGAGACTGGCGAGAATCACTTTCATGGAAAGGGCCTGCCAAGCTTCCATAAAACTACGATTTGCCTGAAATCTCAGCAAACACTTTTTCACCCAATCTTGATGATACTTTCAGGTAATGATCAGTACACCAAGCCCACTTGGCTCGCCAAATTTCGTTCTTCTAGGTTAAAACCGTTCCTTGGCAGTAACCGGTTTCATTTTGAGGTTTCACTCTGTTTTCTCCTATAGGGATACATGTATTTGGAACTCTAAATCAAACACGGTTTGTGCTAGCTCTTTGAAACTTGACACAATAAAGCAGTTTCAAGTTCTATCTCTATGTTTGTTTGCTGTTGATCGTAGGCCTAAGCAGAGACTGGGAGAATCACTATCATGGAAAGGGCCTGCCAAGCTTCCAAAAAACTACGAGTTGCCTGAAATCTCAGCAAACACTTTTTCACCCAATCTTGATGATACTTTCAGGTAATGATCAGTACACCAAGCCCACTTGGCTCGCCAAATTTCGTTCTTCTAGGGTTAACCGTTCGTTGGCAGTAACCGGTTTCATTTTGAGGTTTCACTCTCTTTTCTCCTATAGGGATACATGTATTTGGAACTCTAAATCAAACACGGTTTGTGCTAGCTCTTTGAAACTTGACACAATAAAGCAGTTTCAAGTTCTATCTCTATGGTTTGTTTGCTGTTGATGTAGGCCTAAGCAGAGACTGGCGAGAATCACTATCATGGAAAGGGCCTGCAAGCTTCCAAAAAACTACGAGTTGCCTGAAATCTCAGCAAACACTTTTTCACCCAATCTTGATGATACTTTCAGTAATGATCAGTACACCAAGCCCACTTGGCTCGCCAAATTTCGTTCTTCTAGGTTAAACCGTTCGTTGGCAGTAACGGTTCATTTTGAGGTTTCAATCTGTTTCTCCTATAGGGATACATGTATTTTGGAACTCTAAATCAAACACGGTTTGTGCTAGCTCTTTGAACTTGACACAATAAAGCAGTTCAAGTTCTATCTCTATGGTTTGTTTGCTGTTGATGTAGCCCTAAGAAGAGACTGCCGAGAACCACTTTCAATGGAAGGGCCTGCCAAGCTTCCATAAAACTACGAGTGCCTGAAATCTCAGCAAACACTTTTTCACCCAATCTTGATGATACTTTCAGGTAATGATCAGTACACCAAGCCCACATGGCTCGCCAAATTTCGTTCTTCTAGGTTAAACCGTTCCTTGGCAGTAACCGGTTCATTTTGAGGTTTCACTCTGTTTTCTCCTATAGGGATACATGTATTTGGAACTCAAAATCAAACACGGTTTGTGCTAGCTCTTTGAAACTTGACACAATAAAGCAGTTTCAAGTTCTATCTCTATGGTTTGTTTGCTGTTGATGTAGCCCTAAGCAGAGACTGGCAAGATCACTTTCATGGAAAGGGCCTGCCAAGCTTCCATAAAACAACGAGTTGCCTGAAATCTCAGCAAACACTTTTTCACCCAATCTTGATGATACTTTCAGGTAATGATCAGTACACCAAGCCCACTTGGCTCGCCAAATTTCGTTCTTCTAGGTTAAACCGTTCGTTGCAGTAACCGGTTTCATTTGAGGTTTCACTCTGTTTCTCCTATAGGGATACATGTATTTGGAACTCTAAATCAAACAGGGTTTGTGCTAGCTCTTGAACTTGACACAATAAAGCAGTTTTCAAGTTCTATCTCTATGGTTTGTTTGCTGTTGATGTAGCCCTAAGCAGAGACTGGCGAGAATCACTTTCATGGAAAGGGCCTGCCAAGCTTCCATAAAACTACGATTGCCTGAAATCTCAGCAAACACTTTTTCAACCAATCTTGATGATACTTTCAGGTATATGATCAGTACACCAGCCCACTTGGCTCGCCAATTTTGTTATTCTAGGTTAAACCGTTCCTTGGCAGTAACCGGTTTCATTTTGAGGTTTCACTCTGTTTTCTCCTATAGGGATACATGTATTTGGAACTCTAAATCAAACACAGTTGTGCTAGCTCTTTGAACTTGACACAATAAAGCAGTTTCAATTCTATCTCTATGGTTTGTTTGCTGTTTATGTAGCCCTAAGCAGAGACTGGCGAGAATCACTTTCATGGAAAGGGCCTGCCAGCTTCCATAAAACTACGATTTGCCTGAAATCTCAGCAAACACTTTTTCACCCAATCTTGATGATACTTTCAGGTAATGATCAGTACACCAAACCCACTTGGTCGCCAAATTCGTTCTTCTAGGTTAAACCGTTCGTTGGCAGTAACCGGTTTCATTTTGAGGTTTCACTCTGTTTTCTCCTATAGGGATACATGTATTTGGAACTCTAAATCAAACACGGTTTGTGCTAGCTCTTTGAACTTGACACAATATGCAGTTTCAAGTTCTATCTCTATGGGTTTTGTTTTCTGTTGATGTAGCCCTAAGCAGAGAATGGCGAGAATCACTTTTATGGAAAGGGCCTGCCAAGCTTCCATAAAACTACGAGTTGCCTGAAATCTCAGCAAACACTTTTTCACCCAATCTTGATGATACTTTCAGGTAATTATCAGTACACCAATCCCACTTGGTCGCCAAATTTCGTCTCTAGGTTAAACCGTTCGTTGGCAGTAACCGGTTTCATTTTGAGGTTTCACTCTGTTTTCTTCCTATAGGGATACATGTATTTGGAACTCTAAATCCAACAGGGTTTGTGCTAGCTCTTTGAAACTTGACACAATAAAGCAGTTTCAAGTTCTATCTCTATGGTTTGTTTGCTGTTGATGTAGCCCTAAGCAGAGACTGGCGAGAATCACTTTCATGGAAAGGGCCTGCCAAGCTTCCATAAAACTACGATTTGCCTGAAATCTCAGCAAACACTTTTTCACCCAATCTTGATGATACTTTCAGGTAATGATCAGTACACCAATCCCACTTGGTCGCCAAATTTCGTTCTTCTAGGTTAAACCGTTCGTTGGCAGTAACCGGTTTCATTTTGAGGTTTCACTCTGTTTTCTCCTATAGGGATACATGTATTTGGAACTCTAAATCAAACACGGTTTGTGCTAGCTCTTTGAAACTTGACACAATAAAGCAGTTTCAAGTTCTATCTCTATGGTTTGTTTGCTGTTGATGTAGCCCTAAGCAGAGAATGGCGAGAATCACTTTCATGGAAAGGGCCTGCCAAGCTTCCAAAAAACTACGAGTTGCCTGAAATCTCAGCAAACACTTTTTCACCCAATCTTGATGATACTTTCAGGTAATGATCAGTACACCAAGCCCACTTGGCTCGCCAAATTTCGTTTTCTAGGTTAAACCGTTCGTTGGCAGTAACCGGTTTCATTTTGAGGTTTCACTCTGTTTTCTCCTATAGGGATACATGTATTTGGAACTCTAAATCAAACAGGGTTTGTGCTAGCTCTTTGAAACTTGACACAATAAAGCAGTTTCAAGTTCTATCTCTATGGTTTGTTTGCTGTTGATGTAGCCCTAAGCAGAGACTGGCGAGAATCACTTTCATGGAAAGGGCCTGCCAAGCTTCCATAAAACTACGAGTTGCCTGAAATCTCAGCAAACACTTTTTCACCCAATCTTGATGATACTTTCAGGTAATGATCAGTACACCATTCCCACTTGGCTCGCCAAATTTCGTTCTTCTAGGTAAAACCGTTCGTTGGCAGTAACCAGTTTCATTTTGAGGTTTCACTCTGTTTTCTCCTATAGGGATACATGTATTTGGAACTCTAAATCAAACACGGTTTGTGCTAGCTCTTTGAAACTTGACACAATAAAGCAGTTTCAAGTTCTATCTCTATGGTTTGTTTGCTGTTGATGTAGCCCTAGGCAGAGACTGGCGAGAATCACTTTCATGGAAAGGGCCTGCCAAGCTTCCATAAAACTACGAGTTGCCTGAAATCTCAGCAAACACTTTTTCACCCAATCTTGCTGATACTTTCAGGTAATGATCAGTACACCAAGCCCACTTGGCTCGCCGAATTTCGTTCTTCTAGGTTAAACCGTTCGTTGGCAGTAACCGGTTTCATTTTGAGGTTTCACTCTGTTTTCTCCTATAGGGATACATGTATTTGGAACTCTAAATCAAACACGGTTTGTGCTAGCTCTTTGAAACTTGACACAATAAAGCAGTTTCAAGTTCTATCTCTATGGTTTGTTTGCTGTTGATGTAGCCCTAAGCAGAGACTGGCGAGAATCACTTTCATGGAAAGGGCCTGCCAAGCTTCCATAAAACTACGAGTTGCCTGAAATCTCAGCAAACACTTTTTCACCCAATCTTGATGATACTTTCAGGTAATGATCAGTAACCAAGCCCACGTGGCTCGCCAAATTTCGTTCTTCTAGGTTAAACCGTTCCTTGGCAGTAACCGGTTTCATTTTGAGGTTTCACTCTGTTTTCTCCTATAGGGATACATGTATTTGGAACTCTAAATCAAACACAGTTTGTGCTAGCTCTTTGAAACTTGACACAATAAAGCAGTTTCAAGTTCTATCTCTATGGTTTGTTTGCTGTTGATGTAGCCCTAAGCAGAGACTGGCGAGAATCACTTTCATGGAAAGGGCCTGCCAAGCTTCCATAAAACTACGATTTGCCTGAAATCTCAGCAAACACTTTTTCACCCAATCTTGATGATACTTTCAGGTAATGATCAGTACACCAATCCCACTTGGTCGCCAAATTTCGTTCTTCTAGGTTAAACCGTTCCTTGGCAGTAACCGGTTTCATTTTGAGGTTTCACTCTGTTTTCTCCTATAGGGATACATGTATTTGGAACTCTAAATCAAACACGGTTTGTGCTAGCTCTTTGAAACTTGACACAATAAAGCAGTTTCAAGTTCTATCTCTATGGTTTGTTTGCTGTTGATGTAGCCCTAAGCAGAGACTGGCGAGAATCACTTTCATGGAAAGGGCCTGCCAAGCTTCCATAAAACTACGAGTTGCCTGAAATCTCAGCAAACACTTTTTCACCCAATCTTGATGATACTTTCAGGTAATGATCAGTACACCAAGCCCACTTGGCTCGCCAAATTTCGTTCTTCTAGGTTAAACCGTTCGTTGGCAGTAACCGGTTTCATTTTGAGGTTTCACTCTGTTTTCTCCTATAGGGATACATGTATTTGGAACTCTAAATCAAACAGGGTTTGTGCTAGCTCTTTGAAACTTGACACAATAAAGCAGTTTCAAGTTCTATCTCTATGGTTTGTTTGCTGTTGATGTAGCCCTAAGCAGAGACTGGCGAGAATCACTTTCATGGAAAGGGCCTGCCAAGCTTCCATAAAACTACGATTTGCCTGAAATCTCAGCAAACACTTTTTCACCCAATCTTGATGATACTTTCAGGTAATGATCAGTACACCAATCCCACTTGGTCGCCAAATTTCGTTCTTCTAGGTTAAACCGTTCGTTGGCAGTAACCGGTTTCATTTTGAGGTTTCACTCTGTTTTCTCCTATAGGGATACATGTATTTGGAACTCTAAATCAAACACGGTTTGTGCTAGCTCTTTGAAACTTGACACAATAAAGCAGTTTCAAGTTCTATCTCTATGGTTTGTTTGCTGTTGATGTAGCCCTAAGCAGAGAATGGCGAGAATCACTTTCATGGAAAGGGCCTGCCAAGCTTCCAAAAAACTACGAGTTGCCTGAAATCTCAGCAAACACTTTTTCACCCAATCTTGATGATACTTTCAGGTAATGATCAGTACACCAAGCCCACTTGGCTCGCCAAATTTCGTTTTCTAGGTTAAACCGTTCCTTGGCAGTAACCGGTTTCATTTTGAGGTTTCACTCTCTTTTCTCCTATAGGGATACATGTATTTGGAACTCTAAATCAAACACGGTGTGTGCTAGCTCTTTGAAACTTGACACAATAAAGCAGTTTCAAGTTCTATCTCTATGGTTTGTTTGCTGTTGATGTAGCCCTAAGCAGAGACTGGCGAGAATCACTTTCATGGAAAGGGCCTGCCAAGCTTCCATAAAACTACGAGTTGCCTGAAATCTCAGCAAACACTTTTTCACCCAATCTTGATGATACTTTCAGGTAATGATCAGTACACCAAGCCCACTTGGCTCGCCAAATTTCGTTCTTCTAGGTTAAACCGTTCCTTGGCAGTAACCGGTTTCATTTTGAGGTTTCACTCTGTTTTCTCCTATAGGGATACATGTATTTGGAACTCTAAATCAAACACGGTTTGTGCTAGCTCTTTGAAACTTGACACAATAAAGCAGTTTCAAGTTCTATCTCTATGGTTTGTTTGCTGTTGATGTAGCCCTAAGCAGAGACTGGCGAGAATCACTTTCATGGAAAGGGCCTGCCAAGCTTCCAAAAAACTACGAGTTGCCTGAAATCTCAGCAAACACTTTTTCACCCAATCTTGATGATACTTTCAGGTAATGATCAGTACACCAAGCCCACTTGGCTCGCCAAATTTCGTTCTTCTAGGTTAAACCGTTCCTTGGCAGTAACCGGTTTGATTTTGAGGTTTCACTCTGTTTTCTCCTTTAGGGATACATGTATTTGGAACTCTAAATCAAACAGGGTTTGTGCTAGCTCTTTGAAACTTGACACAATAAAGCAGTTTCAAGTTCTATCTCTATGGTTTGTTTGCTGTTGATGTAGCCCTAAGCAGAGACTGGCGAGAATCACTTTCATGGAAAGGGCCTGCCAAGCTTCCATAAAACTACGAGTTGCCTGAAATCTCAGCAAACACTTTTTCACCCAATCTTGATGATACTTTCAGGTAATAATCAGTACACCAAGCCCACTTGGCTCGCCAAATTTCGTTCTTCTAGGTGAAACCGTTCGTTGGCAGTAACCGGTTTCATTTTGAGGTTTCACTCTGTTTTCTCCTATAGGGATACATGTATTTGGAACTCTAAATCAAACACGGTTTATGCTAGCTCTTTGAAACTTGACACAATAAAGCAGTTTCAAGTTCTATCTCTATGGTTTGTTTGCTGTTGATGTACCCCGAAGCAGAGACTGGCGAGAATCACTTTCATGGAAAGGGCCTGCCAAGCTTCCATAAAACTACGATTTGCCTGAAATCTCAGCAAACACTTTTTCACCCAATCTTGATGATACTTTCAGGTAATGATCAGTACACCAAGCCCACTTGGCTCGCCAAATTTCGTTCTTCTAGGTTAAACCGTTCCTTGGCAGTAACCGGTTTCATTTTGAGGTTTCTCTCTGTTTTCTCCTATAGGGATACATGTATTTGGAACTCTAAATCAAACACGGTTTGTGCTAGCTCTTTGAAACTTGACACAATAAAGCAGTTTCAAGTTCTACCTCTATGGTTTGTTTGCTGTTGATGTAGCCCTAAGCAGAGACTGGCGAGAATCACTTTCATGGAAAGGGCCTGCCAAGCTTCCATAAAACTACGAGTTGCCTGAAATCTCAGCAAACACTTTTTCACCCAATCTTGATGATACTTTCAGGTAATGATCAGTACACCAATCCCACTTGGCTCACCAAATTTCGTTCTTCTAGGTGAAACCGTTCGTTGGCAGTAACCGGTTTCATTTTGAGGTTTCACTCTGTTTTCTCCTATAGGGATACATGTATTTGGAACTCTAAATCAAACAGGGTTTGTGCTAGCTCTTTGAAACTTGACACAATAAAGCAGTTTCAAGTTCTATCTCTATGGTTTGTTTGCTGTTGATGTAGCCCTAAGCAGAGACTGGCGAGAATCACTTTCATGGAAAGGGCCTGCCAAGCTTCCATAAAACTACGAGTTGCCTGAAATCTCAGCAAACACTTTTTCACCCAATCTTGATGATACTTTCAGGTAATGATCAGTACACCAATCCCACTTGGTCGCCAAATTTCGTTCTTCTAGGTTAAACCGTTCCTTGGCAGTAACCGGTTTCATTTTGAGGTTTCACTCTGTTTTCTCCTATAGGGATACATGTATTTGGAACTCTAAATCAAACAGGGTTTGTGCTAGCTCTTTGAAACTTGACACAATGAAGCGGTTTCAAGTTCTATCTCTATGGTTTGTTTGCTGTTGATGTACCCCGAAGCAGAGACTGGCGAGAATCACTTTCATGGAAAGGGCCTGCCAAGCTTCCATAAAACTACGATTTGCCTGAAATCTCATCAAACACTTTTTCACCCAATCTTGATGATACTTTCAGGTAATGATCAGTACACCAAGCCCACTTGGCTCGCCAAATTTCGTTCTTCTAGGTGAAATCGTTCGTTGGCAGTAACCGGTTTCATTTTGAGGTTTCACTCTGTTTTCTCCTATAGGGATACATGTATTTGGAACTCTAAATCAAACACGGTTTGTGCTAGCTCTTTGAAACTTGACACAATAAAGCAGTTTCAAGTTCTATCTCTATGGTTTGTTTGCTGTTGATGTAGCCCTAAGCAGAGAATGGCGAGAATCACTTTCATGGAAAGGGCCTGCCAAGCTTCCAAAAAACTACGAGTTGCCTGAAATCTCAGCAAACACTTTTTCACCCAATCTTGATGATACTTTCAGGTAATGATCAGTACACCAAGCCCACTTGGCTCGCCAAATTTCGTTTTCTAGGTTAAACCGTTCGTTGGCAGTAACCGGTTTCATTTTGAGGTTTCACTCTGTTTTCTCCTATAGGGATACATGTATTTGGAACTCTAAATCAAACACGGTTTGTGCTAGCTCTTTGAAACTTGACACAATAAAGCAGTTTCAAGTTCTATCTCTATGGTTTGTTTGCTGTTGATGTAGCCCTAAGCAGAGACTGGCGAGAATCACTTTCATGGAAAGGGCCTGCCAAGCTTCCATAAAACTACGAGTTGCCTGAAATCTCAGCAAACACTTTTTCACCCAATCTTGATGATACTTTCAGGTAATGATCAGTACACCATTCCCACTTGGCTCGCCAAATTTCGTTCTTCTAGGTAAAACCGTTCGTTGGCAGTAACCAGTTTCATTTTGAGGTTTCACTCTGTTTTCTCCTATAGGGATACATGTATTTGGAACTCTAAATCAAACACGGTTTGTGCTAGCTCTTTGAAACTTGACACAATAAAGCAGTTTCAAGTTCTATCTCTATGGTTTGTTTGCTGTTGATGTAGCCCTAGGCAGAGACTGGCGAGAATCACTTTCATGGAAAGGGCCTGCCAAGCTTCCATAAAACTACGAGTTGCCTGAAATCTCAGCAAACACTTTTTCACCCAATCTTGCTGATACTTTCAGGTAATGATCAGTACACCAAGCCCACTTGGCTCACCGAATTTCGTTCTTCTAGGTTAAACCGTTCGTTGGCAGTAACCGGTTTCATTTTGAGGTTTCACTCTGTTTTCTCCTATAGGGATACATGTATTTGGAACTCTAAATCAAACACGGTTTGTGCTAGCTCTTTGAAACTTGACACAATAAAGCAGTTTCAAGTTCTATCTCTATGGTTTGTTTGCTGTTGATGTAGCCCTAAGCAGAGACTGGCGAGAATCACTTTCATGGAAAGGGCCTGCCAAGCTTCCATAAAACTACGAGTTGCCTGAAATCTCAGCAAACACTTTTTCACCCAATCTTGATGATACTTTCAGGTAATGATCAGTAACCAAGCCCACGTGGCTCGCCAAATTTCGTTCTTCTAGGTGAAACCGTTCGTTGGCAGTAACCGGTTTCATTTTGAGGTTTCACTCTGTTTTCTCCTATAGGGATACATGTATTTGGAACTCTAAATCAAACACAGTTTGTGCTAGCTCTTTGAAACTTGACACAATAAAGCAGTTTCAAGTTCTATCTCTATGGTTTGTTTGCTGTTGATGTAGCCCTAAGCAGAGACTGGCGAGAATCACTTTCATGGAAAGGGCCTGCCAAGCTTCCATAAAACTACGATTTGCCTGAAATCTCAGCAAACACTTTTTCACCCAATCTTGATGATACTTTCAGGTAATGATCAGTACACCAATCCCACTTGGTCGCCAAATTTCGTTCTTCTAGGTTAAACCGTTCCTTGGCAGTAACCGGTTTCATTTTGAGGTTTCACTCTGTTTTCTCCTATAGGGATACATGTATTTGGAACTCTAAATCAAACACGGTTTGTGCTAGCTCTTTGAAACTTGACACAATAAAGCAGTTTCAAGTTCTATCTCTATGGTTTGTTTGCTGTTGATGTAGCCCTAAGCAGAGACTGGCGAGAATCACTTTCATGGAAAGGGCCTGCCAAGCTTCCATAAAACTACGAGTTGCCTGAAATCTCAGCAAACACTTTTTCACCCAATCTTGATGATACTTTCAGGTAATGATCAGTACACCAAGCCCACTTGGCTCGCCAAATTTCGTTCTTCTAGGTTAAACCGTTCGTTGGCAGTAACCGGTTTCATTTTGAGGTTTCACTCTGTTTTCTCCTATAGGGATACATGTATTTGGAACTCTAAATCAAACAGGGTTTGTGCTAGCTCTTTGAAACTTGACACAATAAAGCAGTTTCAAGTTCTATCTCTATGGTTTGTTTGCTGTTGATGTAGCCCTAAGCAGAGACTGGCGAGAATCACTTTCATGGAAAGGGCCTGCCAAGCTTCCATAAAACTACGATTTGCCTGAAATCTCAGCAAACACTTTTTCACCCAATCTTGATGATACTTTCAGGTAATGATCAGTACACCAATCCCACTTGGTCGCCAAATTTCGTTCTTCTAGGTTAAACCGTTCGTTGGCAGTAACCGGTTTCATTTTGAGGTTTCACTCTGTTTTCTCCTATAGGGATACATGTATTTGGAACTCTAAATCAAACACGGTTTGTGCTAGCTCTTTGAAACTTGACACAATAAAGCAGTTTCAAGTTCTATCTCTATGGTTTGTTTGCTGTTGATGTAGCCCTAAGCAGAGAATGGCGAGAATCACTTTCATGGAAAGGGCCTGCCAAGCTTCCAAAAAACTACGAGTTGCCTGAAATCTCAGCAAACACTTTTTCACCCAATCTTGATGATACTTTCAGGTAATGATCAGTACACCAAGCCCACTTGGCTCGCCAAATTTCGTTTTCTAGGTTAAACCGTTCGTTGGCAGTAACCGGTTTCATTTTGAGGTTTCACTCTGTTTTCTCCTATAGGGATACATGTATTTGGAACTCTAAATCAAACAGGGTTTGTGCTAGCTCTTTGAAACTTGACACAATAAAGCAGTTTCAAGTTCTATCTCTATGGTTTGTTTGCTGTTGATGTAGCCCTAAGCAGAGACTGGCGAGAATCACTTTCATGGAAAGGGCCTGCCAAGCTTCCATAAAACTACGAGTTGCCTGAAATCTCAGCAAACACTTTTTCACCCAATCTTGATGATACTTTCAGGTAATGATCAGTACACCAAGCCCACTTGGCTCGCCAAATTTCGTTCTTCTAGGTTAAACCGTTCCTTGGCAGTAACCGGTTTCATTTTGAGGTTTCACTCTGTTTTCTCCTATAGGGATACATGTATTTGGAACTCTAAATCAAACACGGTTTGTGCTAGCTCTTTGAAACTTGACACAATAAAGCAGTTTCAAGTTCTATCTCTATGGTTTGTTTGCTGTTGATGTAGCCCTAAGCAGAGACTGGCGAGAATCACTTTCATGGAAAGGGCCTGCCAAGCTTCCAAAAAACTACGAGTTGCCTGAAATCTCAGCAAACACTTTTTCACCCAATCTTGATGATACTTTCAGGTAATGATCAGTACACCAAGCCCACTTGGCTCGCCAAATTTCGTTCTTCTAGGTTAAACCGTTCCTTGGCAGTAACCGGTTTGATTTTGAGGTTTCACTCTGTTTTCTCCTTTAGGGATACATGTATTTGGAACTCTAAATCAAACAGGGTTTGTGCTAGCTCTTTGAAACTTGACACAATAAAGCAGTTTCAAGTTCTATCTCTATGGTTTGTTTGCTGTTGATGTAGCCCTAAGCAGAGACTGGCGAGAATCACTTTCATGGAAAGGGCCTGCCAAGCTTCCATAAAACTACGAGTTGCCTGAAATCTCAGCAAACACTTTTTCACCCAATCTTGATGATACTTTCAGGTAATAATCAGTACACCAAGCCCACTTGGCTCGCCAAATTTCGTTCTTCTAGGTGAAACCGTTCGTTGGCAGTAACCGGTTTCATTTTGAGGTTTCACTCTGTTTTCTCCTATAGGGATACATGTATTTGGAACTCTAAATCAAACACGGTTTATGCTAGCTCTTTGAAACTTGACACAATAAAGCAGTTTCAAGTTCTATCTCTATGGTTTGTTTGCTGTTGATGTACCCCGAAGCAGAGACTGGCGAGAATCACTTTCATGGAAAGGGCCTGCCAAGCTTCCATAAAACTACGATTTGCCTGAAATCTCAGCAAACACTTTTTCACCCAATCTTGATGATACTTTCAGGTAATGATCAGTACACCAAGCCCACTTGGCTCGCCAAATTTCGTTCTTCTAGGTTAAACCGTTCCTTGGCAGTAACCGGTTTCATTTTGAGGTTTCTCTCTGTTTTCTCCTATAGGGATACATGTATTTGGAACTCTAAATCAAACACGGTTTGTGCTAGCTCTTTGAAACTTGACACAATAAAGCAGTTTCAAGTTCTACCTCTATGGTTTGTTTGCTGTTGATGTAGCCCTAAGCAGAGACTGGCGAGAATCACTTTCATGGAAAGGGCCTGCCAAGCTTCCATAAAACTACGAGTTGCCTGAAATCTCAGCAAACACTTTTTCACCCAATCTTGATGATACTTTCAGGTAATGATCAGTACACCAATCCCACTTGGCTCACCAAATTTCGTTCTTCTAGGTGAAACCGTTCGTTGGCAGTAACCGGTTTCATTTTGAGGTTTCACTCTGTTTTCTCCTATAGGGATACATGTATTTGGAACTCTAAATCAAACAGGGTTTGTGCTAGCTCTTTGAAACTTGACACAATAAAGCAGTTTCAAGTTCTATCTCTATGGTTTGTTTGCTGTTGATGTAGCCCTAAGCAGAGACTGGCGAGAATCACTTTCATGGAAAGGGCCTGCCAAGCTTCCATAAAACTACGAGTTGCCTGAAATCTCAGCAAACACTTTTTCACCCAATCTTGATGATACTTTCAGGTAATGATCAGTACACCAATCCCACTTGGTCGCCAAATTTCGTTCTTCTAGGTTAAACCGTTCCTTGGCAGTAACCGGTTTCATTTTGAGGTTTCACTCTGTTTTCTCCTATAGGGATACATGTATTTGGAACTCTAAATCAAACAGGGTTTGTGCTAGCTCTTTGAAACTTGACACAATGAAGCGGTTTCAAGTTCTATCTCTATGGTTTGTTTGCTGTTGATGTACCCCGAAGCAGAGACTGGCGAGAATCACTTTCATGGAAAGGGCCTGCCAAGCTTCCATAAAACTACGATTTGCCTGAAATCTCATCAAACACTTTTTCACCCAATCTTGATGATACTTTCAGGTAATGATCAGTACACCAAGCCCCACTTGGCTCGCCAAATTTCGTTCTTCTAGGTGAAATCGTTCGTTGGCAGTAACCGGTTTCATTTTGAGGTTTCACTCTGTTTTCTCCTATAGGGATACATGTATTTGGAACTCTAAATCAAACACGGTTTGTGCTAGCTCTTTGAAACTTGACACAATAAAGCAGTTTCAAGTTCTATCTCTATGGTTTGTTTGCTGTTGATGTAGCCCTAAGCAGAGACTGGCGAGAATCACTTTCATGGAAAGGGCCTGCCAAGCTTCCAAAAAACTACGAGTTGCCTGAAATCTCAGCAAACACTTTTTCACCCAATCTTGATGATACTTTCAGGTAATGATCAGTACACCAAGCCCACTTGGCTCGCCAAATTTCGTTCTTCTAGGTTAAACCGTTCCTTGGCAGTAACCGGTTTCATTTTGAGGTTTCACTCTGTTTTCTCCTATAGGGATACATGTATTTGGAACTCTAAATCAAACACGGTTTGTGCTAGCTCTTTGAAACTTGACACAATAAAGCAGTTTCAAGTTCTATCTCTATGGTTTGTTTGCTGTTGATGTAGCCCTAAGCAGAGACTGGCGAGAATCACTTTCATGGAAAGGGCCTGCCAAGCTTCCAAAAAACTACGAGTTGCCTGAAATCTCAGCAAACACTTTTTCACCCAATCTTGATGATACTTTCAGGTAATGATCAGTACACCAAGCCCACTTGGCTCGCCAAATTTCGTTCTTCTAGGTTAAACCGTTCCTTGGCAGTAACCGGTTTGATTTTGAGGTTTCACTCTGTTTTCTCCTATAGGGATACATGTATTTGGAACTCTAAATCAAACAGGGTTTGTGCTAGCTCTTTGAAACTTGACACAATAAAGCAGTTTCAAATTCTATCTCTATGGTTTGTTTGCTGTTGATGTAGCCCTAAGCAGAGACTGGCGAGAATCACTTTCATGGAAAGGGCCTGCCAAGCTTCCATAAAACTACGAGTTGCCTGAAATCTCAGCAAACACTTTTTCACCCAATCTTGATGATACTTTCAGGTAATAATCAGTACACCAAGCCCACTTGGCTCGCCAAATTTCGTTCTTCTAGGTGAAACCGTTCGTTGGCAGTAACCGGTTTCATTTTGAGGTTTCACTCTGTTTTCTCCTATAGGGATACATGTATTTGGAACTCTAAATCAAACACGGTTTATGCTAGCTCTTTGAAACTTGACACAATAAGCAGTTTCAAGTTCTATCTCTATGGTTTGTTTGCTGTTGATGTACCCCGAAGCAGAGACTGGCGAGAATCACTTTCATGGAAAGGGCCTGCCAAGCTTCCATAAAACTACGATTTGCCTGAAATCTCAGCAAACACTTTTTCACCCAATCTTGATGATACTTTCAGGTAATGATCAGTACACCAAGCCCACTTGGCTCGCCAAATTTCGTTCTTCTAGGTTAAACCGTTCCTTGGCAGTAACCGGTTTCATTTTGAGGTTTCTCTCTGTTTTCTCCTATAGGGATACATGTATTTGGAACTCTAAATCAAACACGGTTTGTGCTAGCTCTTTGAAACTTGACACAATAAAGCAGTTTCAAGTTCTACCTCTATGGTTTGTTTGCTGTTGATGTAGCCCTAAGCAGAGACTGGCGAGAATCACTTTCATGGAAAGGGCCTGCCAAGCTTCCATAAAACTACGAGTTGCCTGAAATCTCAGCAAACACTTTTTCACCCAATCTTGATGATACTTTCAGGTAATGATCAGTACACCAATCCCACTTGGCTCACCAAATTTCGTTCTTCTAGGTGAAACCGTTCGTTGGCAGTAACCGGTTTCATTTTGAGGTTTCACTCTGTTTTCTCCTATAGGGATACATGTATTTGGAACTCTAAATCAAACAGGGTTTGTGCTAGCTCTTTGAAACTTGACACAATAAAGCAGTTTCAAGTTCTATCTCTATGGTTTGTTTGCTGTTGATGTAGCCCTAAGCAGAGACTGGCGAGAATCACTTTCATGGAAAGGGCCTGCCAAGCTTCCATAAAACTACGAGTTGCCTGAAATCTCAGCAAACACTTTTTCACCCAATCTTGATGATACTTTCAGGTAATGATCAGTACACCAATCCCAACTTGGTCGCCAAATTTCGTTCTTCTAGGTTAAACCGTTCCTTGGCAGTAACCGGTTTCATTTTGAGGTTTCACTCTGTTTTCTCCTATAGGGATACATGTATTTGGAACTCTAAATCAAACACAGTTTGTGCTAGCTCTTTGAAACTTGACACAATGAAGCAGTTTCAAGTTCTATCTCTATGGTTTGTTTGCTGTTGATGTACCCCGAAGCAGAGACTGGCGAGAATCACTTTCATGGAAAGGGCCTGCCAAGCTTCCATAAAACTACGATTTGCCTGAAATCTCATCAAACACTTTTTCACCCAATCTTGATGATACTTTCAGGTAATGATCAGTACACCAAGCCCACTTGGCTCGCCAAATTTCGTTCTTCTAGGTGAAATCGTTCGTTGGCAGTAACCGGTTTCATTTTGAGGTTTCACTCTGTTTTCTCCTATAGGGATACATGTATTTGGAACTCTAAATCAAACACGGTTTGTGCTAGCTCTTTGAAACTTGACACAATAAAGCAGTTTCAAGTTCTATCTCTATGGTTTGTTTGCTGTTGATGTAGCCCTAAGCAGAGACTGGCGAGAATCACTTTCATGGAAAGGGCCTGCCAAGCTTCCAAAAAACTACGAGTTGCCTGAAATCTCAGCAAACACTTTTTCACCCAATCTTGATGATACTTTCAGGTAATGATCAGTACACCAAGCCCACTTGGCTCGCCAAATTTCGTTCTTCTAGGTTAAACCGTTCCTTGGCAGTAACCGGTTTCATTTTGAGGTTTCACTCTCTTTTATCCTATAAGGATACATGTATTTGGAACTCTAAATCAAACACGGTTTGTGCTAGCTCTTTGAAACTTGACACAATAAAGCAGTTTCAAGTTCTATCTCTATGGTTTGTTTGCTGTTGATGTAGCCCTAAGCAGAGACTGGCGAGAACCACTTTCATGGAAAGGGCCTGCCAAGCTTCCATAAAACTACGAGTTGCCTGAAATCTCAGCAAACACTTTTTCACCCAATCTTGATGATACTTTCAGGTAATGATCAGTACACCAAGCCCACTTGGCTCGCCAAATTTCGTTCTTCTAGGTTAAACCGTTCCTTGGCAGTAACCGGTTTCATTTGAGGTTTCACTCTGTTTTCTCCTATAGGGATACATGTATTTGGAACTCTAAATCAAACACGGTTTGTGCTAGCTCTTTGAAACTTGACACAATAAAGCAGTTTCAAGTTCTATCTCTATGGTTTGTTTGCTGTTGATGTAGCCCTAAGCAGAGACTGGCGAGAACCACTTTCATGGAAAGGGCCTGCCAAGCTTCCATAAAACTACGAGTTGCCTGAAATCTCAGCAAACACTTTTTCACCCAATCTTGATGATACTTTCAGGTAATGATCAGTACACCAAGCCCACTTGGCTCGCCAAATTTCGTTCTTCTAGGTTAAACCGTTCCTTGGAAGTAACCGGTTTCATTTTGAGGTTTCACTCTGTTTTCTCCTATAGGGATACATGTATTTGGAACTCTAAATCAAACACGGTTTGTGCTAGCTCTTTGAAACTTGACACAATAAAGCAGTTTCAAGTTCTATCTCTATGGTTTGTTTGCTGTTGATGTAGCCCTAAGCAGAGAATGGCGAGAATCACTTTCATGGAAAGGGCCTGCCAAGCTTCCAAAAAACTACGAGTTGCCTGAAATCTCAGCAAACACTTTTTCACCCAATCTTGATGATACTTTCAGGTACTGATCAGTACACCAAGCCCACTTGGCTCGCCAAATTTCGTTCTTCTAGGTTAAACCGTTCGTTGGCAGTAACCGGTTTCATTTTGAGGTTTCACTCTCTTTTCTCCTATAGGGATACATGTATTTGGAACTCTAAATCAAACAGGGTTTGTGCTAGCTCTTTGAAACTTGACACAATAAAGCAGTTTCAACTTCTATCTCTATGGTTTGTTTGCTGTTGATGTAGCCCTAAGCAGAGACTGGCGAGAATCACTTTCATGGAAAGGGCCTGCCAAGCTTCCATAAAACTACGAGTTGCCTGAAATCTCAGCAAACACTTTTTCACCCAATCTTGATGATACTTTCAGGTAATGATCAGTACACCAAGCCCACTTGGCTCGCCAAATTTCGTTCTTCTAGGTGAAACCGTTCGTTGGCAGTAACCGGTTTCATTTTGAGGTTTCACTCTGTTTTCTCCTATAGGGATACATGTATTTGGAACTCTAAATCAAACAGGGTTTGTGCTAGCTCTTTGAAACTTGACACCATAAAGCAGTTTCAAGTTCTATCTCTATGGTTTGTTTGCTGTTGATGTAGCCCTAAGCAGAGACTGGCGAGAATCACTTTCATGGAAAGGGCCTGCCAAGCTTCCATAAAACTACGAGTTGCCTGAAATCTCAGCAAACACTTTTTCACCCAATCTTGATGATACTTTCAGGTAATGATCACTACACCAAGCCCACTTGGCTCGCCAAATTTCGTTCTTCTAGGTTAAACCGTTCGTTGGCAGTAACCGGTTTCATTTTGAGGTTTCACTCTGTTTTCTCCTATAGGGATACATGTATTTGGAACTCTAAATCAAACAGGGTTTGTGCTAGCTCTTTGAAACTTGACACAATAAAGCAGTTTCAAGTTCTATCTCTATGGTTTGTTTGCTGTTGATGTAGCCCTAAGCAGAGACTGGCGAGAATCACTTTCATGGAAAGGGCCTGCCAAGCTTCCATAAAACTACGAGTTGCCTGAAATCTCAGCAAACACTTTTTCACCCAATCTTGATGATACTTTCAGGTAATGATCAGTAACCAAGCCCACGTGGCTCGCCAAATTTCGTTCTTCTAGGTTAAACCGTTCCTTGGCAGTAACCGGTTTCATTTTGAGGTTTCACTCTGTTTTCTCCTATAGGGATACATGTATTTGGAACTCTAAATCAAACACAGTTTGTGCTAGCTCTTTGAAACTTGACACAATAAAGCAGTTTCAAGTTCTATCTCTATGGTTTGTTTGCTGTTGATGTAGCCCTAAGCAGAGACTGGCGAGAATCACTTTCATGGAAAGGGCCTGCCAAGCTTCCATAAAACTACGATTTGCCTGAAATCTCAGCAAACACTTTTTCACCCAATCTTGATGATACTTTCAGGTAATGATCAGTACACCAATCGCACTTGGTCGCCAAATTTCGTTCTTCTAGGTTAAACCGTTCCTTGGCAGTAACCGGTTTCATTTTGAGGTTTCACTCTGTTTTCTCCTATAGGGATACATGTATTTGGAACTCTAAATCAAACACGGTTTGTGCTAGCTCTTTGAAACTTGACACAATAAAGCAGTTTCAAGTTCTATCTCTATGGTTTGTTTGCTGTTGATGTAGCCCTAAGCAGAGACTGGCGAGAATCACTTTCATGGAAAGGGCCTGCCAAGCTTCCATAAAACTACGAGTTGCCTGAAATCTCAGCAAACACTTTTTCACCCAATCTTGATGATACTTTCAGGTAATGATCAGTACACCAAGCCCACTTGGCTCGCCAAATTTCGTTCTTCTAGGTTAAACCGTTCCTTGGCAGTAACCGGTTTCATTTTGAGGTTTCACTCTGTTTTCTCCTATAGGGATACATGTATTTGGAACTCTAAATCAAACACGGTTTGTGCTAGCTCTTTGAAACTTGACACAATAAAGGAGTTTCAAGTTCTATCTCTATGGTTTGTTTTCTGTTGATGTAGCCCTAAGCAGAGACTGGCGAGAATCACTTTCATGGAAAGGGCCTGCCAAGCTTCCATAAAACTACGATTTGCCTGAAATCTCAGCAAACACTTTTTCACCCAATCTTGATGATACTTTCAGGTAATGATCAGTACACCAATCCCACTTGGCTCGCCAAATTTCGTTCTTCTAGGTTAAACCTTTCGTTGGCAGTAACCGGTTTCATTTTGAGGTTTCACTCTGTTTTCTCTTATAGGGATACATGTATTTGGAACTCTAAATCAAACACGGTTTGTGCTAGCTCTTTGAAACTTGACACAATAAAGCAGTTTCAAGTTCTATCTCTATGGTTTGTTTGCTGTTGATGTAGCCCTAAGCAGAGACTGGCGAGAACCACTTTCATGGAAAGGGCCTGCCAAGCTTCCATAAAACTACGAGTTGCCTGAAATCTCAGCAAACACTTTTTCAACCCAATCTTGATGATACTTTCAGGTAATGATCAGTACACCAAGCCCACTTGGCTCGCCAAATTTCGTTCTTCTAGGT
Organism: Ictidomys tridecemlineatus; assembly: GCF_052094955.1. Taxonomy (NCBI): domain Eukaryota; kingdom Metazoa; phylum Chordata; class Mammalia; order Rodentia; family Sciuridae; genus Ictidomys; species Ictidomys tridecemlineatus. Next base: position 22,492 of record NW_027524814.1, read on the forward strand.
TAAACCGTTCTTGGCAGTAACCGGTTTCATTTTGAGGTTTCACTCTGTTTTCTCCTATAGGGATACATGTATTTGGAACTCTAAATCAAACACGGTTTGTGCTAGCTCTTTGAAACTTGACACAATAAAGCAGTTTCAAGTTCTATCTCTATGGTTTGTTTGCTGTTGATGTAGCCCTAAGCAGAGAATGGCGAGAATCACTTTCATGGAAAGGGCCTGCCAAGCTTCCAAAAAACTACGAGTTGCCTGAAATCTCAGCAAACACTTTTTCACCCAATCTTGATGATACTTTCAGGTAATGATCAGTACACCAAGCCCACTTGGCTCGCCAAATTTCGTTCTTCTAGGTTAAACCGTTCGTTGGCAGTAACCGGTTTCATTTTGAGGTTTCACTCTGTTTTCTCCTATAGGGATACATGTATTTGGAACTCTAAATCAAACACGGTTTGTGCTAGCTCTTTGAAACTTGACACAATAAAGCAGTTTCAAGTTCTATCTCTATGGTTTGTTTGCTGTTGATGTAGCCCTAAGCAGAGACTGGCGAGAATCACTTTCATGGAAAGGGCCTGCCAAGCTTCCATAAAACTACGAGTTGCCTGAAATCTCAGCAAACACTTTTTCACCCAATCTTGATGATACTTTCAGGTAATGATCAGTACACCAAGCCCACTTGGCTCGCCAAATTTCGTTCTTCTAGGTGAAACCGTTCGTTGGCAGTAACCGGTTTCATTTTGAGGTTTCACTCTGTTTTCTCCTATAGGGATACATGTATTTGGAACTCTAAATCAAACACGGTTTGTGCTAGCTCTTTGAAACTTGACACAATAAAGCAGTTTCAAGTTCTATCTCTATGGTTTGTTTGCTGTTGATGTAGCCCTAAGCAGAGACTGGCGAGAATCACTTTCATGGAAAGGGCCTGCCAAGCTTCCATTAAAACTACGAGTTGCCTGAAATCTCAGCAAACACTTTTTCACCCAATCTTGATGATACTTTCAGGTAATGATCAGTACACCATTCCCACTTGGCTCGCCAAATTTCGTTCTTCTAGGTAAAACCGTTCGTTGGCAGTAACCGGTTTCATTTTGAGGTTTCACTCTGTTTTCTCCTATAGGGATACATGTATTTGGAACTCTAAATCAAACACGGTTTGTGCTAGCTCTTTGAAACTTGACACAATAAAGCAGTTTCAAGTTCTATCTCTATGGTTTGTTTGCTGTTGATGTAGCCCTAAGCAGAGACTGGCGAGAATCACTTTCATGGAAAGGGCCTGTCAAGCTTCCAAAAAACTACGAGTTGCCTGAAATCTCTGCAAACACTTTTTCACCCAATCTTGATGATACTTTCAGGTAATGATCAGTACACCAAGCCCACTTGGCTCGCCAAATTTCGTTCTTCTAGGTTAAACCGTTCCTTGGCAGTAACCGGTTTCATTTTGAGGTTTCACTCTGTTTTCTCCTATAGGGATACATGTATTTGGAACTCTAAATCAAACACGGTTTGTGCTAGCTCTTTGAAACTTGACACAATAAAGGAGTTTCAAGTTCTATCACTATGGTTTTTTTGCTGTTGATGTAGCCCTAAGCAGAGACTGGCGAGAATCACTTTCATGGAAAGGGCCTGCCAAGCTTCCAAAAAACTACGAGTTGCCTGAAATCTCAGCAAACACTTTTTCACCCAATCTTGATGATACTTTCAGGTAATGATCAGTACACCAAGCCCACTTGGCTCGCCAAATTTCGTTCTTCTAGGTTAAACCGTTCGTTGGCAGTAACCGGTTTCATTTTGAGGTTTCACTCTGTTTTCTCCTATAGGGATACATGTATTTGGAACTCTAAATCAAACACGGTTTGTGCTAGCTCTTTGAAACTTGACACAATAAAGCAGTTTCAAGTTCTATCTCTATGGTTTGTTTGCTGTTGATGTAGCCCTAAGCAGAGACTGGCGAGAACCACTTTCATGGAAAGGGCCTGCCAAGCTTCCATAAAACTACGAGTTGCCTGAAATCTCAGCAAACACTTTTTCACCCAATCTTGATGATACTTTCAGGTAATGATCAGTACACCAAGCCCACTTGGCTCGCCAAATTTCGTTCTTCTAGGTTAAACCGTTCGTTGGCAATAACCGGTTTCATTTTGAGGTTTTCACTCTGTTTTCTCCTATAGGGATACATGTATTTGGAACTCTAAATCAAACACGGTTTGTGCTAGCTCTTTGAAACTTGACACAATAAAGCAGTTTCAAGTTCTATCTCTATGGTTTGTTTGCTGTTGATGTAGGCCTAAGCAGAGACTGGCGAGAATCACTATCATGGAAAGGGCCTGCCAAGCTTCCAAAAAACTACGAGTTGCCTGAAATCTCAGCAAACACTTTTTCACCCAATCTTGATGATACTTTCAGGTAATGATCAGTACACCAAGCCCACTTGGCTCGCCAAATTTCGTTTTCTAGGTTAAACCGTTCGTTGGCAGTAACCGGTTTCATTTTGAGGTTTCACTCTGTTTCTCCTATAGGGATATATGTATTTGGAACTCTAAATCAAACACGGTTTGTGCTAGCTCTTTGAAACTTGACACAATAAAGCAGTTTCAAGTTCTATCTCTATGGTTTGTTTGCTGTTGATGTAGCCCTAAGCAGAGACTGGCGAGAATCACTTTCATGGAAAGGGCCTGCCAAGCTTCCATAAAACTACGAGTTGCCTGAAATCTCAGCAAACACTTTTTCACCCAATCTTGATGATACTTTCAGGTAATGATCAGTACACCAATCCCACTTGGTCGCCAAATTTCGTTCTTCTAGGTTAAACCGTTCGTTGGCAGTAACCGGTTTCATTTTGAGGTTTCACTCTGTTTTCTCCTATAGGGATACATGTATTTGGAACTCTAAATCAAACACGGTTTGTGCTAGCTCTTTGAAACTTGACACAATAAAGCAGTTTCAAGTTCTATCTCTATGGTTTGTTTGCTGTTGATGTAGCCCTAAGCAGAGACTGGCGAGAATCACTTTCATGGAAAGGGCCTGCCAAGCTTCCAAAAAACTACGAGTTGCCTGAAATCTCAGCAAACACTTTTTCACCCAATCCTGATGATACTTTCAGGTAATGATCAGTACACCAAGCCCACTTGGCTCGCCAAATTTCGTTCTTCTAGGTTAAACCGTTCGTTGGCAGTAACCGGTTTCATTTTGAGGTTTCACTCTGTTTTCTCCTATAGGGATACATGTATTTGGAACTCTAAATCAAACACGGTTTGTGCTAGCTCTTTGAAACTTGACACAATAAAGCAGGTTCAAGTTCTATCTCTATGGTTTGTTTGCTGTTGATGTAGCCCTAAGCAGAGACTGGCGAGAATCACTTTCATGGAAAGGGCCTGCCAAGCTTCCATAGAACTACGAGTTGCCTGAAATCTCAGCAAACACTTTTTCACCCAATCTTGATGATACTTTCAGGTAATGATCAGTACACCAAGCCCACTTGGCTCGCCAAATTTCGTTCTTCTAGGTGAAACCGTTCCTTGGCAGTAACCGGTTTCATTTTGAGGTTTCACTCTGTTTTCTCCTATAGGGATACATGTATTTGGAACTCTAAATCAAACACGGTTTGTGCTAGCTCTTTGAAACTTGACACAATAAAGCAGTTTCAAGTTCTATCTCTATGGTTTGTTTGCTGTTGATGTAGCCCTAAGCAGAGAATGGCGGAGAATCACTTTCATGGAAAGGGCCTGCCAAGCTTCCATAAAACTACGAGTTGCCTGAAATCTCAGCAAACACTTTTTCACCCAATCTTGATGATACTTTCAGGTAATGATCAGTACACCAAGCCCACTTGGCTCGCCAAATTTCGTTCTTCTAGGTTAAACCGTTCCTTGGCAGTAACCGGTTTCATTTTGAGGTTTCACTCTGTTTTCTCCTATAGGGATACATGTATTTGGAACTCTAAATCAAACAGGGTTTGTGCTAGCTCTTTGAAACTTGACACAATAAAGCAGTTTCAACTTCTATCTCTATGGTTTGTTTGCTGTTGATGTAGCCCTAAGCAGAGACTGGCGAGAATCACTTTCATGGAAAGGGCCTGCCAAGCTTCCATAAAACTACGAGTTGCCTGAAATCTCAGCAAACACTTTTTCACCCAATCTTGATGATACTTTCAGGTAATGATCAGTACACCAATCCCACTTGGTCGCCAAATTTCGTTCTTCTAGGTGAAACCGTTCGTTGGCAGTAACCGGTTTCATTTTGAGGTTTCACTCTGTTTTCTCCTATAGGGATACATGTATTTGGAACTCTAAATCAAACACGGTTTGTGCTAGCTCTTTGAAACTTGACACAATAAAGCAGTTTCAAGTTCTATCTCTATGGTTTGTTTGCTGTTGATGTAGCCCTAAGCAGAGAATGGCGAGAATCACTTTCATGGAAAGGGCCTGCCAAGCTTCCAAAAAACTACGAGTTGCCTGAAATCTCAGCAAACACTTTTTCACCCAATCTTGATGATACTTTCAGGTAATGATCAGTACACCAAGCCCACTTGGCTCGCCAAATTTCGTTCTTCTAGGTTAAACCATTCCTTGGCAGTAACCGGTTTCATTTTGAGGTTTCACTCTGTTTTCTCCTATAGGGATACATGTATTTGGAACTCTAAATCAAACAGGGTTTGTGCTAGCTCTTTGAAACTTGACACAATAAAGCAGTTTCAACTTCTATCTCTATGGTTTGTTTGCTGTTGATGTAGCCCTAAGCAGAGACTGGCGAGAATCACTTTCATGGAAAGGGCCTGCCAAGCTTCCATAAAACTACGAGTTGCCTGAAATCTCAGCAAACACTTTTTCACCCAATCTTGATGATACTTTCAGGTAATGATCAGTACACCAAGCCCACTTGGCTCGCCAAATTTCGTTCTTCTAGGTGAAACCGTTCGTTGGCAGTAACCGGTTTCATTTTGAGGTTTCACTCTGTTTTCTCCTATAGGGATACATGTATTTGGAACTCTAAATCAAACACGGTTTGCGCTAGCTCTTTGAAACTTGACACAATAAAGCAGTTTCAAGTTCTATCTCTATGGTTTGTTTGCTGTTGATGTAGCCCTAAGCCAGAGACTGGCGAGAATCACTTTCATGGA
>NW_027524815.1:0-27582 GCF_052094955.1 Ictidomys tridecemlineatus
CCCAGTCTCCTACCTCTGCACTCTGCAACATTCCTTCTGCACCCCAGTATCAAACCTATGCCCTCTGTAATAGTCCGTCTGCAGCCCAGTCTCCAACCTCTGCTCTCTGTAATGATCCTTCTGCACCCCAGTCTCAAACATCCCCTCTCTGTAACAGTCCTTCTGCACTGAAGTCTCCAAACTCTTTTCTCTGTAAGATCGTACTGAAACCCAGTCTCCAACGTCTGCTATCTGTTACTGTTTTTCTGCACCCCAGTCTTTAACCTCTGCTCTCTGCAACAGTCCTTCTTCACCTCAGTCTCCAAACTCTGCTTTCTGCAACAGTCCTTCTGCACCCAAGTCTCCAACTTCTGCTATTTGCAACATTCCTTCTGCACCCCAGTCTCCAAACTGTGCTCTCTGTAAAAGTCTTTCTGCACCCCAGTCTCCAAACTCTGCTCTCTGTAACGATCCTTGTGCACCCCAGTCTTGACCCTCTGCTCTCTTCAACGATCCTTCTGCACATAAGTCTCCAACCTCTGCTCTCTGCAACGATCCTTCTCCACCCCAGTCTCAAACCTCTGCTCTCTGCAACAGTCCTTATGAACCCCAGTCTCCAACATTTGCTTTGTGAAACAGTTTTTCTTTATCTCAGTCTGAAATCTCCCCTCTCTGTAATCCTCCATCTGCAACCCAGTCTCCAAACTATGCTCTCTGTAACAGTCCTTCTGTACCTCAATCTCCAATCTCTTCTCTATGCAACACTCCTTCTGCGCAGAAGTCTCTACCATCTTCTCTCTTAAACAGTCCTTCTACACCCCAGGCTCCAACGTCTGCTCTATGCAACAGTCCTTCTACATTCCACTCTCCATACTCTGATCGCCCCAACGATCCTTCTGCACACCAGTCTCCAAACTCTGTTCTCTACATCAGTTCATCTGCACCCCAATCTCCAACCTCTGCTCTCTGAAACAGTCCTTCTGTACCACAGTCTCCAACCTCTGCTCTCTGTAAGGGTACTTCTGCACCTCAATTTCTAACCTCTGCTTTCTGTGTCAGTCCTTCTGCAACACAGTCTCCAACCTCTGCTCTGCGTAACTGTCCTTCTGCACCTTAGTCTCCAACCTCTGCTCTCTGCTACAGTCCTTTTGAACCCCGATCTCCAACCTCTACTCTTTGCAACAGTCCTTGTACATCCCAGTCTAAAACCTCTGCTCTCTACATTAGTCCTTCTACACCCCTGTCTCTAACCTCTGCTCTTTGTAACAATTCTTCTGCACCTCAGTCTTCAACCTCTGCTCTCTGCACCGGTCCTTCTGCACCTAAGTCTCCAACTTCTACTCTCTTTAACAGTGCTTCTGCACCTCACTCTTCATTCTCTGCTCTCTGTTAGATCCTTCTGCAACCCAGTCTTCAAACTCTGCTCTCTGTAACAGTCCTTCATTACCCAAGTCTCCAAATTGTGCTCTCTGTAGCAGGCCTTCTGCTCTCCAGTCTCCAACCTCTGCTCTTTGTATCAGTCTATCTGCACCCCAGTCTCTAACGTCTGCTCACTGCAACGATCTTTCTTCACCCCAGTCTTTAACCTCTGCTCGCTGCAAAAGTACTTGTGCAACCCAGTCTACAACATTTGCTCTCTGCAACATTTCTTCTGTACCTCATTCTGAAAACTCCGCTGTCTGCAATAATCCTTCTGCACCCCAGTCTCCAACCTGTGCTCTCTGTAACAGTTCTTCTGCACCTCAGTCTCCAACCTCTGTTTTCAGCAGCACTACTTCTGCATCCCAGTCTCTAATCTCTGCTTTCTGCAACATTCCTTCTGCTTCCCAGTATCAAACCTGTGCTCTCTGTAAAAGTCCGTCTGCACCCCAGTCTCCAACCTCTGCTTTTTGTAACGATCCTTCTGCACCTCAGACTCTAACCTCCACTCTCTGCAACATTCCTTCTGCACCCCAGTCTCAAAACTCTGCTCGCTGCAACAGTCCTTGTGAACCCCAGTCTCCAACATCTGCTTCCTGCAACAGTTCTTCTGTACCTCAGTCTGAAAACTATGCTCTCTTCAACAGTCCTTCTACACTCTAGTCTCCATAATCTGCTCGCCCCAACGATCTTCTGCACCCCAGTCTTCAACCTTTGTTCTCTACATAAGTTCTTCTGCACCCCAGTCTCCAACCTCGACTCTCTGTTAGCAGTCCTTCTTGACCGCCGTCTCCAACCTTTGTTCTCTGTAAAGGTCCTTATGCACCCCAGTATCCAACCTCTGCTTTCTGAATCAGTCATTTTGCACCACCGTCTCCAAACTCTTCCCTCTCTAACAGTAATTTAAAACTAAGTCTGCAACCTCTGCTCTATGAAAAAGTCCTTCTGCACCACAGTATCCATCCTCTACTCTCTGCAACAGTCCTTTTGCACCCCAGTCTCCAACATCTGCTCTCTGCAACAGTAATTCTCCACCTTAGTCTCCAACCTCTGCTCTCTGTAACAGTCCATCTGTACTGCATTCTCCAAACTCTGTTCTCGGTAAGGGTACTTCTGCACCCGAGTCTCCAAACTCTGCTTTCTGTATCAGTCCTTCTGCACCCCAGTCTTCAAACTGTGCTTTGTATAACTGTACTTCTGCACCTTAGTCTCCAACCTCTGCTCTCTGCTACACTCCTTCTGGACCCCAATTTCCAAACTCTACTCTCTGCAACAGTCCTTCTTAACCTCAGTCTCCAAACTCTGCTCTCTGCAACATTCCTTCTTCAACCCAGTATCAAACCATTGTTCTCTGTAAAAGTCCGACTGCACCTCAGTCCCTAACCTCTGCTCTCTGTAAGGATCCTTCTGCACCTCGAACCTCCTCTGTCTGTAACAGTCCTTTTGCACCTCAGTCTCCAAACTCTTTTCTCTGTAAGATTTTTCTGAAACCCAGTCTCCAACGTCTCCTCTCGTTAACAGTCCTTCTGCACCCCAGTCTTTAACCTCTTCTCTCTGCAACAGTCCTTCTGCACCTCAGTCTCCAACCTCTGCTTTCTGCAACAGTCCTTCTGCAAACAAATCTCCAACATCTGCTCTCCACAACATTCCTTCTGCACTCAAGTCTCCAACCTATGCTCTCTGTAAAAGTCCTTCTGCTCCCCAGTCTCTAAACTCTGCTCTATGTAATGATTTTTCTGCACCCAGTCTAGAACCTCTGCTCTCTGAAACAATCCTTCTGCACCTCAGTCTCCAACCTCTGCTCTCTGCAACAGTCCTTCTGTATCTCAGTCTCCAATCACTGCTCTATGCAACAGTCCTTCTGCACGCAAGTCTCCAACATCTGCTCTCTGCAAAAATCCTTCTACACCCTAGTCTTCATACTCTGCTCGCCTAAACAATCCTTCTGCACCCCATACTTCAACATCTGTTCCCCACATCAGTCCTTCTGCAATGCAGTCTGGAATCTATGGTCTCTGCAAAAGTCCTTCTTCACCCCAGTCTCCATCTTCTGCTCTTTGCAGCAGTCCTTTTGCATCCCAGTGTCCAACATCTGCTCACTTCAACAGTCATTCTCTACCCCAGTCTCCAATCTCTGCTCTCTGTAACAGTTCTTCTCTACTAAATTCTCAAAACTTTTCTCTTTCTAAGGGTACTTCTGTACCTGAGTCTCGAACCTCTGCTTTCTGTATCAGTCCTTCTGCACACCTGTCACCAAACTCTGCTCTGTGTAACTGTACTTCTGCACCTTAGTCTCCAAGTCTGCTCTCTGCTACAGTCTTTCTGAACCACAATCTCCGACCTCTACTCTCTGCAAAAGTCCTTCTACATCCCAGTCTAAAACCTCTGCTCTGTGCAACAGTTTTTCTGCACCCCAGTCTCCATCCTCTGCTCTCTGTAACAATAATTTTGCACCTCAGTCTCCAACCTCTGCTCTCTGCAACTGTCCTTCTTCACCTCAGTCTTCAAAGTCCACTCTCTGTAACAGTGCTTCTGCACCTCAGTCTCCAACCTCTGCTCTTTTTAAGATCCTTCTGCAATCCAGTCTCTAAACTCTGCTCTCTGTAACAGTCCTTAATCACCCCTGTCTCCAAACTCTGCTCTCTGTAACAGGCCTTCTGCACCCCAGTCTCCAAACTCTGCTCTCTGTATCAGTCCATCTGCACCCCAGTCTCCAACCCCTGCTCTCTGCAACGATCCTTCTGCACCCCAGTCTCATACCTGTGCTCTTAGTAACAGTCCTTCTGTACCCCAGTCTCCAAACTCTGCTCTCTGTAAGACCCTTCTGAAACCAAGTCTTCAAACTCTGCTCTCTGTAACAGTCCTTCTGCACCCAGTCTCTAAACTCTGCTCTCTAACAGGCCTTCTGTACCCCAGTCTCCAAACTCTGCTCTCTGTAAGAGGCCTTCAGAACCCCCATCTCCAACCTCTACTCTCTGCAACGATCATTCTGCACCCCAATCTCCAACCTCTGCTCTCTAAAACAGTCCTTTTGCACCCCCAGTCTCCAACATCTGCTCTCTGTAACATCTTTCTACAAACCAGTCTCCAAACTCTGCTTGCTGTAACTGTCCTTCTGTACTGGATTCACCAACAATTGCTCTCTGAAATGGTCCTTCTGCAACCCAGTCTCCAACATCTTCTTTCTCTATCAGTCCTTCTGTAGCCCAGTCTCCAAAACATCTGCTCAATGTAGAAGTCTTTCTGCACCTCAGTCTTCAACCTCTGCTTTCTGCAACAGTCCTTCTGGAGCCATGTCTCCAACCTGTGCTCTCTGCAACGATCATTCTGCACCTCATTCTCAAAACTCTGATCTCTGCAAAGATCCTTCTGCACACCAGTCTCCAACCTCTGCTCTCTGCAACAGTCCTTGTGAAACCCAGTCTCCAACATCTTCTCTCTGCAAATGTTCTTCTGTACCTCAGTCTGAAAACTCTGCTCTCTGCAATGATCCATCTGCACCCCAGTCTCCAAACTCTGCTCTCTGTAACAGTCCTTCTGTACCTAAGCCTCCAATCTTTGCTCTATGAAACAGTCCTTCTGATCCCAAGTCTCCAACATCTGCTCTCTGCAACAGTCCTTCTACACTCCAGTCTCTATACTCTGCTCGCCCCAACGATCCTTCTGCACCCCAGTCTCTAACCTCTTCTCTCTGCAACGATTCTTCTCCACCCCATTCTCCAACATCTGCTCTCTGCAACAGTCCTTTTGCACCCCAGTCTCCAAACTCTGCTCTCTTTAGATCTATCTGAACCCCAGTCTCTATCCTCTGCTCTCTGTAACAGTCCTTCTGCACAACAGTCTCCAAATTCTGCTTTCTGTATCTGTCCTTCTGCACCTCAGTCTCAAACCTCTGCTCTCTGTAAGAGTCCATCAGCACCCCAGTCTCTAAAATATGCTCTCTGCAACAGTCTTTCCGCACCCCAGGCATCAACACCTGCTTTCTGCAACAGTCCTTTTGCACCCCAGTCTCCAAACTCTGGTCTCTGCAAAGATCCTTCTGGACCCCAGTCTCCAACGTCTGCTCTCTGCAACAGTTCGTGTGCACAAAAGTCTCCAACCTCGGCTAGGTGTAAGATACTTCTGCACTCCAGTTTCCAAACTCTGCTCTCTGTAACATTCCTTCTCCACCGCAGTCTCCAACCTCTGTCCTCTGCAACGGTCCTCTGCTCTCTGTAACAGTCATTCTGTACCGCACACTCCAAACTGTTCTCTCTGTAACAGTCCTTCTAATCCCCAGTCTCCAACCGCTGCTCTCAGCAACAGTCCTTCTTCACCTGAGTCTGAAAACTCTGCTGTCTGCAACGAACTTTCTGCACCCCAGTCTCCTAACTCTGCTCTCTGTAACATTCCTTCTACAGCTCAGTCTCCAACCTCTGCTCTCTGTAACAGTCCTTTTACACCTCAGTCTCAAAAATCTGCTCTCTGTAAGAACCTTGACTAATTCAGTCTCCAAACTCTGGTCTCTGTAACAGTCCTTCTGCACCTGAGTCTCCTACCTCTGCTCTCTGTAAGTCCCTTCTGCAACCCAGTCTCCAAACTCTGCTCTCTGTAACAGTCCTTCTTCACAACAGTTTCCAACATCTGCTTTCTATAACAGAAATTCTGAAACCCAGTCTCAAACCTCTCCTCTCTGTAACAGGCCTTCTGCACCCCAGTCTCCAAACTCTTCTCTCTGCAACAGTCATTCTACACCTCAGTCTCTAACATCTGTTCTCTGTAAGATCCTTCTGCAACCCAGTATCCCAACTCTGCCCTCAATAACAGTCCTTTTGCACCCCTTCTCCCAACTCTTTTCTCCATAACAGGCCTTCTGCACCCCAGTCTCCAAAGTCTGTTCTCTATAACAAGACTTCTGCACCCCAGTCTCCAACCACTGCTCTCTGAAAAAGTCCTTCTGCGCTCCAGTCTCCAACCTGTGGTCTCTGCAACAGTGCTTCTGCACCTCAGTCTTAAAACGCTGTTCTCTGCTATGATCCTTTTGCACCTCTGTCTCCAACCTCTCCTCTCTGATATGATCCTTCTGCATCCCAGTCTCCAACGTCTCCTCTTCTCAAAAGTCCTTCTGCACCTCAGTCTTTAAATTTTGCTCTTGGCAACAGTCCTTCTTCACCCAAGTCTCCACCATGTGCTCTCTGCAACAGTCCTTCTAAATCCCAGTCTTCGCCTCTGCTCTGTGTAACAGTCCTTCTACACCCTAGTCTCCAACTTCTGCTCTCTGTAACAATCCTTCTGCACCCCAGTCTCCAACCTCTGCTCTCTGTAACAGTCCTTCTGCACCGTATTCTCAAATCTCTGCTCTCTGTTACAGTCTTTCTATACCGCAGTCTCCAACGTCTACTCTCTGCAATGGTCCCTCTGAACCTCAGGCTCCAACCTTGTTCTCTACATCAATTCTTTTTTACTGCAGTCTTCAACCTCTGTTCTCTGTAAGGTTCCTTCTGCACTCCATTCTCCAACCTCTGCTTTCTCTATCAGTCCGTCTGCACCCCAGTCTCCAAACTCTGCTTTCTGTATCAGTCCTTCTGCACCCCGTCTCTAAACTCTGCTCTCTGTAACAGTCCTTCTGAACCTCAGACTTTAACCTCTGCTCTCAGCAACAGTCCGACTGCGTCTCAATCGCCAATCTCTGCTCTCTGCAACACTGCTTCTGCACCTCAGTGTCCAAACTCTGCTCTCTGTATAATCCTTCTGAAACCCAGTCTCCAAACTCTGCTATTTGCAATGGTCTTCTGCACCCCAGTCTCCAAACTCTGTTCTCTACAACAATTATTTTGCACCCCAGTCTTCAACCTCTGCTCTCTGTAACAGTCCTTCTTACCACAGTCTCCAATCTCTGTTCTCTGTAAGGGTCCTTCTGCACCCCAGCACCCCAGTCTTCAACCGTGGTTTCAGTATCAGTCCCTCAGCACCACATTCTCCAAACTCTGCTCTCTGTAACAGTCCTTTTGCACCTCAGTCTGCAACCTCTGCACTCTGCAATAGTCCATCTGCACATGAGTCCACAATCTTTGCTCTCTGCTACATTTCTTCTGCACCCCAGTCTCTAACATCTTCTCTCTGCAACAGTCGTTGCCCAGCTCAGTCCCCAACCTCTGCTCTCTGCAACAGTCCTTCTGCACCCCAATCTCAAACCTCTACTCTCTGCAACTGTTCATCTGCACTCTGTAACACTCCTTCTACACCCAAGTCTCCAAACTCTGCACTCATCAACAGTCCTTCTGCACCTCAGTCTCCAACCTCTGCTCTCTGCAAAGGTCTTACTGCACCACAGTCTTCAACATCTACTCTCTGTAACAGTCCTTCTGGACCTCAGTCTCCAACCTCTGCTCTCTGTAATATCCGTCTGTAAACCAGTCTCCAATCTCTGCTTTCTGTAACAGTACTTCTAGACCCATTCTTCAACATCTACTCTCTGTAACAGTCCTTCTGGACCTCAGTCTCCAACCTCTGCTCTCTGTAATATCCTGCTACAAACCAGTCTCCAATCTCTGCTTTCTGTAACAGTACTTCTGAACCAAGTCTCCAAACTCTGCTCTCTGTAAAGGTCTTTCTGAACCCACATCTCAAACCTCTGCTCTCTAAAACAGTCCTTTGGAAACCTCAGTCTCCACCCTCTGCTCTCTGTAATGATACTTTTGCACCCAAGTCTCCAACCTCTGTTCTCTTCAACAGTCCTTCTAAACATCATTCTGAAAACTCTGCTCTCTACAACGACCTTTCTGGACACCAGTCCCGAACCTCTGCTCTCTGTAACAGTCCTTTGGCACCTCAGTCAACAACCTCTGCTCTCTGTAAGATCCTTTTGCCACCCAGTCTCCAAACTCTGCTCTATGTTACAGGCCTTCTGCACCCCAGTCTCCAAGCTCTGCTCTCTGTAACAGACCTCCTGCACCTCAATCTCCAGCCTCTTTTCTCTGAAACGATCCTTCTGCACCACAGTCTCCAACCTCTGCTCTCTGCAACAGTCCTATTGCACCGCAGTCTGCAACCTCTGCTCTCTGTAATATCCTTCTGCACACCTGTCTCCAAACTCTGCTCTTTATCACAGTCCTTCTATTCCGCAGTCTCCAACCTCTATTCTCTGTAAGGGTCCTTATGCACCCCAGTCTCCAAACTCTGCTTTCTGTATCCGTCGTTCTGCACCCCAGGCTTTTACCTCTGCTCTCTTTAACAGTCTTTCTGCACCCCAGTCCCCAACCTCTGCTCTCTGCAACAGTCCTTCTGCATCCCAGTCTTCAAACACTCCACTCTGCACAGTCCTTCTGCACCCCAGTCTCCAACTTCCGCTCTCTGCAACAGTCCTTCTGCACCTCAGTCTCCAAACTTTGCTCTCTGTAAAATCCTTCTGCACCACAGTCTCTAAAGTCTGCTCTCTGACAAAATCCTTCGGCACCCCAGTCTCCAACGTCTACTCTATGAAATGGTCTCTCTGAACCCCAGTCTCCAACCTTGTTCTCTACATCAGTTCTTCTGTACCGCAGTCTTAAACCTCTGTTCTCTGTAAGCTTCTTTCTGCACCCCATTCTCCAACCTCTGCTTTCTGTATCAGTTCTTCTGCACCACAGTCTCTAAACTCTGCTCTCTGTAACAGTCCTTCTGCACCTCACTCTGCAACCTCTGCTCTCTGCAACAGTCCGTCTGCACCCCAGTCTCCAAAATCTGCTCTCTACAACAGTCTTTTTTCACACCAGTCTTCAACCTCTGCTCTCTGTAACCGTTTTTCTGTACTTCAGTCTAAAACCTCTGCTCTCTGTAACAGTTTTTCTGCACCCCAGTCTCCAAACTCTACTTTCTTTATCAGTCTTTCTGCACCCCGGTCTCTAAACTCTGCTCTCTTTAACAGTCCTTCTGCACCTCAGACTCCAACCTCTGCTTTCTGCAACAGTCCTATTGCAACTCAGTGTTCAAATTCTGCTCTCTGTATGATCCTTCTGAAACCCAGTCTTAAACCTCTGCATTCTGCAATGGTCCATCTGCACCCCACTCTCTAAACTCTGTTCTATACAACAGTTATTCTGCACCCCAGTCTCCAACCTCTGATAACAGTAAAAGTCCTCCTGTACCGCAGTATCCAACCTCTGTTTTCTTTAAGGGTCCTTCTGCACCCCAGTCTCTAAAATCTGCTCTCTGCAAGAGACCTTCTGCACCCCAGTCTTCAACCTCTGCTGTCGGCAACATTTTTTATCCACCCCAGTCTCAAACCTGTGCTCTTTGTAACTGTCTTTCTGCACCCCACTCTCTAACCTCTGCTCTGTGTAACAGTCCTTTACAATCCCAGTCTCCAACCATTTATCTCTATAACCGTCCTTCTGCACCTCACTCTGCAACCTCTGCTCTCTGCAACAGTCCGTCTGCACCCCAGTCTCCAAACTCTGCTTTCTGTATCAGTCCTTCTGCACCCTGTCTCTAAACTCTGCTCTCTGTAACAGTCCTTCTGAACCTCAGACTTTAACCTCTGCTCTCTGCAACAGTCCTACTGCACCTCAATCGCCAATCTCTGCTCTCTGCAACACTGCTTCTGCACCTCAGTGTCCAAACTCTGCTCTTTGTATAATCTTTCTAAAACCCAGTCTCCAACCTCTGCTATTTTCAATGGTCCTTCTGTACCCCAGTCTCCAAACTCTGCTCTCTGTAACAATCCTTCTGTACCACAGTCTCCAATCTCTGTTCTCTGTAAGGGTCCTTCTGCACCCCAGTCTTCAACCGTGGTTTCAGTATCAGTCCCTCAGCACCACATTCTCCAAACTCTGCTCTCTGTAACAGTCCTTTTGCAACACAGTCTGCAACCTCTGCTATCTGCAATAGTCCTTCTGCACACCAGTCTACAATCTCTGCTCTCTGCTACAGTCCTTCTGCACCCCAGTCTCTAACATCTTCTCTCTGCAACAGTCATTCCCCACCTCAATCTCCAACCTCTAATCTCTGCAACAGTCCTTCTATACCCCAGTCATGATGCTCTGCTTTTTGTGTCAGTCTTTCTGCACCCCAGTCTCCAACTTCTGCTATCTGTAACACTCCGTATGCACCTCAGTCTCCAACCTCTACTCTCTGCAGGAGTCCTTCTCCACCCCAGTCTAAAACCTCTGCTCTCTGTAACCGGGCTTCTGCACCCCAGTCTCCAACCTCTGCTCTCTGTAACAGTCTTTCTGCACCTCAGTCTGAAAACTCTGCTCTCAGAAATGATTCTTCTGCCCCTCAGTCTCCAAGCACTGCTCTCTGTGACAGGCCTTCTGCACCCCAATCTCCAACCTCTGCTCTCCGCAACAGTCTTTCTGCACCCCAGTCTCCAACCTATGCTGTCTGTAAGATCTTTCAGAACACCTGTCTTCAACCTATGCTCTCTGTAACAGTCCTTCTGTACTGCAGTCTCCAAACTCTGGTCACTTTAAGGGTCCTTCTGTACTTCAGTCTGCAACCTCTGCTCTCTGAAACACTCCTTCTGCAACCCAGTCTCCAAATTTTGCTCTATGCAACAGTTTTTCTGCACATCAGTCTCCAACATTTTCTCTCTGTAAATGTCCTACTTCACCCCCATCTTCAACTTCTGGTCTCTGTAAAAGTCCTTCTGCATTAAAGTCTTTAAAATTTGCTCTCTTTAACGATCCTTCTACACCCCAGTCTTTAAACTCTGCTCTCTGCAACGGTCCTTCTGCACCCCAGTCTCCAACTTCTGCTCTCTGTAAAAGTCCTTCTGCACCACAGTCTCCAACGTCTGGTCTCTCTAACTGTCCTTCTGCAACTCAGTCTCCAACCTCTGCTCTATGCAACAGTCTTTGTGGACCCAAGTCTCCAAAATCTGCTCTCTGCAACAGTCCTTCTACACCCCAGTCTACAACTTCTGCTCTCTGCAACAGTCCTTCTACACCCCAGTCTCCATACTCTGCTCACCCCAAGGATCCTCCTGCAACCCAGTTCCAACCTCTGTTCTCTACAAAAGTTCTTCTGTACCCTAGTCTCCAACCTCTGCTCTGTGTAACAGTCCTTCTGTACCACAGTCTCCAACCTCTGTTCTCCGTAAGGGTCTTTATACACCCCAGTATCCAACCTCTGCTTTCTGTATCAGTCGTTTTACAACAAAGTCTCGAAACTCTGCCCGCTATAACAGTCCTTCTGAAACTCAGTCTGCAACATCTGCTCTCTGCAACAGTCCTTCTGCACCTCAGTCTCCAACCTGTGCTCTCTGTAAGGGTCTTTCTGCACCCGAGTATCCAACCTCTGCTTTCTGTATCAGTTTTTCTGCACCCCAGTCTCCAACCTCTGCTCTCAGTAACAATCCTTCTGCACCTCAGGCTCCAAACTCTGCTCTCTGCAACGATCCATCTAAACCTCAGTCTCCAAACTCTTCTCTCTGTAACAGTGCTTCTGCACCTCAGTCTCCAACCTCTGTTCTCTGTAACAACCTTCTGCAACCCAGTATTCAAACTCTGCTCTCTGTAACAGTCCTTCTACACCACAGTGTCCAAACTTTGCTTTCTGTATCAGGCCTTCTGCACTCCAGTCTTCAACCTATGATTTCTGTATCAGTCCTTCTGCATCTCAGTCTCCAAACTCTGGTCTCTGCAACAATCCTTCTGCACTACAGTCTTCAAACTCTGTTCTCTTCAACACTTCTTCTGCACTCCAGTCTCCAAACTCTGCTCTCTGTAACAGTCCTTCTGTTCTGCTGTCTCCAAACTCTGTTTCATTAAGGGTCCTTCTACACCCCAGTTTCCAACCTCTGCTTTCTGTATCAGTCCTTCTGCAACACAGTCTCCAAACTCTGCTCTCTTAACAGTCCTTCTGCACCTCAGTTTGCAACCTCTGCACTCTGCAATAGTCCTACTGCAACCCAGTCTCCAAACACTGCTCTCTGCAACAGTCCTTCTGCACCCCAGTCTCCAACATCTGCTCTCTACAACATTCTTTCTCCACCCCAGTCTCCAATCTCTGCTCTTTGAAACAGTCCTTCTGCAGCTCAGTCTCCAACATCTGCTCTCCGTAACAGTTCTTCTGCACTTCAGTCTCCAAACTCTACTCTCTGCATCAGTCCTTCGGCACCCCAATCTCTACTCTCTGCAACAGTCCTTCTTCACCCCAGTCTCCAACCTCTGCTCTCTGCAACAGTCCTTCTGCACCCCAATCTCAAACCTCTACTCGCTTCAACTGTCCATCTGAACACCATTCTCAAACCTCTGCTCTGTGCAATAGTCCTTCTACACACCAGTCTCAAACCTCTACTCTCTACAACAGTCCTTCTCCACCCAGCCTCCAAACTCTGCTTTCTGTATCAGTCCTTCTGCACTCAAGTCTCTAACCTCTGCTCTCTGTAACAATCTTTCTACACCCAAGTATCCAACCTCTGCACTCATAAACAGTCCTTCTGCACCTCAGGCTCCAACCTCTGCTCTCTGCAACAGTCTGTCTGCACCCCAGTCTCCAAAATCTGCTGTCTACAACAGACTTTTCAACCCCAGTCTCCAACATCTGCTCTCTTAAATGACCTTCTGTACTTCAGTCTCAAACCTCTGCTCTCTGTAACGGTTTTTCTGCACCCAAGTCTCCAAACACTACTTTCTGTATCAGTCTTTCTGCACCACGGTCTCTAAACTCTGCTCTCTTTAACAGTCCTTCTGCACCTCAAACTCAAACTTCTGCTTTCTGCAACAGTCCTACTGCGCCCCAATCTCCAACCTCTGCTCTCTGCAACAGTCTTTCTGCACCTCAGTGTTCAAACTCTGCTCTCTGTAGGATCTTTCTGAAACCCAGTCTCCAACCTCTGCTATCTGCTATGGTCGACCTGCACCCAACTCTCTAAACTCTGTTCTCTGCAACAGTCCTTCTGCAACCCAGTCTCCAACATCTGTTCTCTACAACATTCTTTCTCCACCCCAGTCTCCAATCTCTGCTCTTTGCAACAGTCCTTCTGCTGCTCAGTCTCGAACATCTGCTCTCTGTAACAGTCCTTCTGCACTTCAGTCTCCAAACTCTGCTCTCTGCATCAGTCCTTCGGCACCCCAATCTCTACTCTCTGCAACAGTCCTTCTTCACCCCAGTCTCCAACCTCTGCTCTCTGCAACAGTCCTTCTGCACCCAATCTCAAACCTCTACTCGCTTCAACTGTCCATCTGAACACCAGTCTCAAACCTCTGCTCTGTGCAATAGTCCTTCTGCACACCAGTCTCAAACCTCTACTCTCTACAACAGTCCTTCTCCACCGAGCCTCCAAACTCTGCTTTCTGTATCAGTCCTTCTGCACTCACGTCTCTAACCTCTGCTCTCTGTAACAATCTTTCTACACCCAAGTATCCAACCTCTGCACTCATAAACAGTCCTTCTGCACTTCAGTCTCCAACCTCTGCTCTCTGCAACAGTCTGTCTGCACCCCAGTCTCCAAAATATGCTCTCTACAACAGACTTTTCAACGCCAGTCTCCAACATCTGCTCTCTTTAACGACCTTCTGTACTTCAGTCTCAAACCTCTGCTCTCTGTAACGGTTTTTCTGCACCCAAGTCTCCAAACACTACTTTCTGTATCAGTCCTTCTGCACCACGGTCTCTAAACTCTGCTCTCTTTAACAGTCCTTCTGTACCTCAAACTCAAACTTCTGCTTTCTGCAACAGTCCTACTGCGCCCCAATCTCCAACCTCTGCTCTCTGCAACAGTCTTTCTGCACCTCAGTGTTCAAACTCTGCTCTCTGTAGGATCTTTCTGAAACCCAGACTCCAACCTCTGCTATCTGCAATGGTCGACCTGCACCCAACTCTCTAAACTCTGATCTCTTCAACAGTTATTCTGCACCCCAGTCTCCAACCTCTGATTACTGTAACAGTCCTTCTGTACTGCAGTATTCAACCTCTGTTCTCTGTAAGCGTCCTTCTGCACCCCAGTCTCTAACCTCTGCTCTCTGCAACATTTCTTCTTCACCACAGTCTCAAAACTGTGCTCTTTGTAACTGTCCTTCTGCACCCCACTCTCCAACCTCTGCTCTGTGTAACAGTCCTTCTGTACTGCTGTCTCCAACCTCTGCTCTCCGTAACTGTCCTCTTGCACCCCAGACTCTAACCTCTGCTTTCTGTATCAGTCGTTCTGCACTTAAGTCTCAAACCTCTGCTCTCTGTAACAGTCTTTATGAACCTCAGTCTTCAAATTCTGCTCTCTGAAACAGTCCTTCTGCACCCCAATCTACACCCTCTTCTCTCTGCAACAGTCCTTTTACACCCAAGTCTCCAAACTCTGCTCTTCAACAGTCCTTCTGTACCTCTGTCTCCAAACTCTGCTCTCTGCATTGGTCTTTCTGCACCTCAGTCTCCAACCTCTACTCTCTGTAACAGTCCTTCTGCACCTCAGTCTCCAACCTCTGCTGTCTGTAAGATCCTTCTCTAACCCAATCCCCAAACTCTGCTCTCTGTAACAGTCCTACTGCACCCCTTCTTTTAATTCTGCAATCTGTAACAGGTGTTCTGCACCGCAGTCTTCAATTTCTGCTCTCTGAAATGATCATTCTGCACCCAAGTCTCCAACCTCTTCTCTCTGCAACAGTCTTTCTGCACCCCAGTCTCGAACATCAGCTGTCTTCAAGAATCCTTCTGCACCTCAGTCTGAATACTCTGCTCTCTGCAACGATCCTTCTGCACCCCAGTCTCCAAACTCTGTTCTATGTAACACTCCTTCTGCACGTCAGTCTCAAAACTCTGCTCTCTGTAAGATCCATCTACTACCCACTCTCCAAACTCTGCTCACTGTAACAGTTCTTGTGCACCCCAGTCTCCAACCTTTTCTCTCTTTAACAGGCCTTCTATACCCAAATCTCCAACCTCTACAAAGTGCAACGGTCCTTCTGCACCCCAGTCTCCAAACTCTTTTCTCCAAAACAGTTCTTCTGTACCACAGTCTTCAACCTCTGTTCTCTGTAAGGGTCCTTCTTAACCCCAGTCTCCAACCTCTCCTTTCTGTATCAGTCCTTCTGAACTACAGGCTCCAAACTCTGCTCTCAGTTACAGTCCTTCTGCACCTCACTCTGCAACCTCTTCTCTCTGCAACAGCCCTTCTGCACCCCAGTCTTCAACCTTGCTCTCTGAAACACTCCTTCTGCAACCCAGTCTCAAAAATCTTCTCTCTGCAACAGACCTTCTGTATTGCAGTCTCAAACCTCTGCTCTCTGTAATGATCCTTCTGCACCCCAGTCTCCAAAATCTGCTTTCTGTATCAGTTTTTCTGAAACCCAGTTTCCAAACTTTGCTCTCTGTAACATTCTTCTGCACCTCAGACTCCAACATCTGCTCTCTGTAAGATCCTTTGAAACCCAGTCTCCAAAATCTGCTTTCTGCAATGGTCCTTCTGCTCCCCAGTCTTCTACCTCTGTTCTCTACAACAGTTATTCTGCACACCAGTCTCCAACCTCTACTCTGTGTAATGGTACTTCTGCACCGCAGTCTCCAAACTCTACTTTCTGTATCAGTCCTTCTGCACTCAAGTCTCCAAGCTCTGCTCTCTGTAACAGTCCTTCTGCACCTCAGTCTCCAAATTCTTCTCTCTGCAACAGACCTTCTGTATTGCAGTCTCAAACCTCTGCTCTCTGTAATGATCCTTCTCCACCCAAGTCTCCAACATATGCTCTCTGCAACAGTCTCTGCACCCCAATCTCGAACCTCTCCTCCTTGCAACAGTTTTTCTGCACCCCAGTTTACAACCTACTCTCTGCAACAGTCCTTCTGCACCCAAGTCACCAACATCTGATCTCTCCAACAGACCTTCTCCACCGTAGTCTCCAACCTCTACTCTCTGTAACAGTCCTTCTGTACTGCAGTTTCCAAACTCTTCTCACTGTAACGTTCCTTCTGCAACCCAGTCTGTACACTCTACTTTCTGTATCAGTTCTTCTGCACCCCAGTTTCCAAACTCTGCTCTCTGTAACACTCCTTCTGCACCTCAGTCTCCAACCTCTGCTCTCTTCAACAGTCCTTCTGCACCCCACTCTCAGACCTCTGCTCTCTGCAAAAGTTTTTCTACACCCAAGTCTCCAACCTCTACTCTCTGCAATGATTCTTCTGTACCCCAGTCTCCAACGTCTCCTCTCTGCATCAGTCCTTCTGCACCACAGTCTACAACCTCTGGTCTCTATAAGATTCTTCTGCAACCCAGTTTCCAAACTCTACTCTCTGTGACATCCGTCCTGCACCCCAGTCTCCAAACTCTACTCTCTGTAAAAGTCCTTCTGTTCCGCATTCTTCAAACTCTGCTTTCTGCAACTGTCCTTCTGCACCTAAGGCTCCAAACTCTGCTCTCTGCAAAAGTCCTTCTGCACCCAAGTCTTCAAACTCTGCTTTCTGCAACATTTCTTCTTCAGCCCAGTCTCTAAACTGTGCTCTCTGTAACTGTCCTTCTGCACCCCACTCTTTAACATCTTCTCTGTGTAACAGTCCTTCTGTACTGCAGTCTCCAACCTCTTCTCTTTTAACTGTCCTCGTCTACCCCAGACTCCAAACTCTGCTTTTTGTATCAGTCCTTCTGCACTCAAGTCTCCACCCTCGGCTATCTGTAACAGCACTTATGAACTTCAGTCTTGAAATTCTGCTCATTGCAACAGTCTTTCTGCAGTCCAATCTACAACCTCGGCTCTCTGCAACAGTCCTTCTACACCCAAGTCTCCAACCTCTGCTATTCAACAGTCCTTCTACACCTCAGTCTCCAAACTCTGCTCTCTGCATTGGTCTTTATGAAACTCAGTCTCCAACCTCTACTCACTGTAACAGTCCTTTTGCACCTCAGTCTGCAATATCTGCTGTCTTTAAGATCCTTCTGCAATCCAATCCCCTAACTCTGCTCACTGTAACAGTCTTACTGCACCCCTTCTCCAAATTCTACTCTCTGTAACAGGCCTTCTGCACCCCAGTCTAAAACCTCTGCTCTCTGGTATGATCCTTCTGCACCCAAGTGTCCAACCTCTCCTCTCTGCAACAGTCTTTCTGAACCCCAGTCTCCAACATCGGCTCTCTGCGTTTGTCCTTCTGCACCTCAGTCTGAGAACTCTGATCTCTTCAACGATCATTCTGCACCCCAGTCTTCAACCTCTGTTCTCTGCAACAGTCCTTCTGCATCCCAGTCTCAAACCTCTGCTCTCTGAAACACTCCTTCTGCACCTAAGTCTCCAAATTCTGCTCTCTGCAACAGTCCTTCTGCAACCCAGTCTCCAACCTCTGCTGTCTGCAACAATCATTCTTTATCCCAGGTTCCAACATCTGATTTCTGTATCAGTTTTGCACCCCAGTCTCCGAAATCTGCTCTCTTTAAGAGTCCTTCCACACCTCAGTCTTTAACCTCTGCTCTCTGCAACGATCCTTCTAAACCACAGACTCAAACCTCTTCTCTCTGCAAAGATCCTTCTGCACCCAAGTCTCCAAACTCTGCTCTCTGCAACAGTGCTTCTGTAACCCAGTCCCTAACCTCAGCTCCCTGAAAGATCCTTCTGTACCCAAGTCTCCAAACTCTACTCTCTGTAACAATCCTTCTGCACATCAGTCTCCGAACTCTGCTCTCAGCAACAGTCCTTATGCACCCCAGTCTCCAACTTCTGTTCTCTGTAACAGCCCTTCTGTACCACAGGCTTAAACATCTGCTCTCTGTAACAGTGCTTCTGTACTGCAGTCTCATACCTCTGCTCTCTGTAAAGGTCCTTCTTGACCCCAGTCTCCCACCTGTGCTTTTGGTATCAGTCCTTCTTCCCCCCATTCTCCAAGCTCTGCTCTCTGTAACTTTCCTTCTCCACCTCAGTCTCCAACCTCGGCTCTCTGTATCAGTCCTTCTGAACCCCAGTCTCCAAACTCTGCTCTCTGAAACAGTCCTTCTGCACCTCAGTCTTCAAAAACTGCTCTCTGCAACAGTCCTTCTGCACCCCAGTTTCCAACCTCTTCTCTCTGGAACAGTCCTTCTATACCCCAGTCCCCAAGATCGCTCTCTGTAACGATCCTTCTTCACCCCAGTCTCCAACGTCTATTCTGCAATAGTCTTTCTGCAACCCAGTCTCCAAATTTTGCTCTCTGTAAGATCATTCTGTACCCCAGTCTCCCAACTCTGCTTTCTGCAATGGTCCCTCTGCACCCCAGTCTCCAACCTTGTTCTCAAAAACACTTCTTCTGTACAGCAGTCTTCAACTGCTGTTCTCTGTAAGGGTCCTTCTTCACCCCTGTCTCCCAACTCTTCTTTGTGTATCAGTCCTTCTGCACCATAGTCTCCAAACTCTGCTCTCTGTAACAGTCCTTCTGCACCTCACTCTGTAGTCTCTGCTCTTTACCACAGTTCATCTCCACCCCAGTCTTCAACCTCTACTCTTTGTAACAGTCCTTCTGTACTGCAGTCTTTAACCACTGCTCTCTGCAATGATCCCTCTGCACCCGAGTATCCAACCTTGTACTCAACAACAGTTCTTCTGTAACGCAGTCTTCAACCTCTGTTTTCTGTAAGGGTTCTTCTCCAACCCAGTCTTTAACCTCTGCTCTCTATAACGGTCCTTCTGCACCCGATTCTCCACACTCTGTGTTATGTATCAGTCATTCTGCACCCCAGTCTCCAACCTCTGCTCTCTGTAACAGTCCTTCTGTACCTCAGACTCTAACCTCTGTTCTCTGCAACAGTTTTACTGTGCCCCAATCTCCAACCTCTGCACTCTGCAACAGTCCTTTTGCACCTCTGTGCCCAAACTCTGCTCTCTTTAATATCCTTCTGAAACCCAGTCTCCAACCTCTGATTTCTGCAATGGTCCTTCTGCACCCCAGTCTTCAAATTCTGATCGCTACAATAGTTATTCTGCAAACGAGTCTAAAACCTCTGCTCTCTGTAACAGTCCTTCTGTACTGCAGTCTTCAAACTCTGTTCTCTGTAACGGTCCTTCTGCACCACATTCTCCAACCTCTGTTTTCTGTATCAGTCCTTTTGCAACACATTCTCGAAACTCTGCTGTGTGTATCAGGCTTTCTGCACCTCAGTCTGCAACCTCTTCTCTCTGCAATAGTCCATATGCACCCAAGTCTCTAATTTCTGCTCTCTGCAACATTCCTTCTGCACCTCAGTCTCAAACATCTGTTGTCTGCAACAGTCCTTCTCCAACCCAGTCTTCAACCTCTGCTTTCTGTATCAGTCCTTCTGCACCAGAGTCTCCAAACTCTGCTCTCTGTAACAGTCCTTCTGCACCTCACTCTGCAACTTCTGCTCTCTGCAACAATCCCTCTGCACCCCAGTCTTCAAACTCTGCTCTCTGTAACAGTCCTTCTGTACTGCAGTCTCCCACCTCTGCTCTCTATAACAGTCCTACTACACCCGAGTCTCCAAACTCTGCGTTATGTGTCACTCATTCTGCACACCAGTCTCCAACCTCTGCCCTCTGTAAAAGTCCTTCTGCACCTCAGAATCCAACCTCTGTTCTCTGTAAAAGTACTTCTGCTCCCCAATCTCCAACCTCTGCTCCCAGCAATAGTCCTCCTGCACCTCAGACTGCAACCTCTGTTATCTGCAACAGTCCTTCTCCACCCCAGTCTCCAAACTCTGCTCTCTGTAACAATCCTTCTGCACCCCAGTCTCCAAACTCTGCTTTCTGTATCAGTCCTTCTGCACCCCAGTCTCCAACCACTGCTCTCTTAAAAGTCCTTCTTCACCTCAGTCTCAAAACTCTGCTTTTTGCAACCGTCCTTCTTCACCCCAGTCTCCAACCTCTGCTCTCTGCAACAATCCTTCTGCACCCTAGTCTCAAACCTTTGCTCCCTACAACATTCCTTCTGAACACCAGTCTCCAACATCTGCCCTCTGCAACAGTCCTTCTGTACCTCAGTCTCCAAACTCTTCTCAATGCAACAGTCCTTCTGCACCCAAGTCTCCAACATCTGCTCTCTGAAACCGTCCTTCTACACCCCAGTCTCCAAACTCTGCTCTCTGGAACAGTTTTTCTACACCCCAGTCTCCATACTCTGCTCGCCCAAATGATCCTTCAGCACCCCAGTCTCAAACCTCTGATCTCTACATCACTTCTTTTGCACTCCAGTCTCCAACCTCTGCTCTCTGTAACCGTCCTTCTCTACCACAGTCTCCAACTGCTATTCTCTGTAAGGGTCCTTATGCACCCCAGTATCCAACCTCTACTTGTTGTATCTGCCGTTTTGCACAACAGTCTCAAAACTCTTCCCTCTGCAACAGTCCTACTGCAAGTCAGTCTGCAACCTCATCTCTCTGCAACAGTCCTACTGCACCCCAGTCTTTATTCTCTGATCTCTGCAACAGTATTTTGCACCCCAGTCTCCAACCTCTGCTCTCTATAAAAGTCTTTCTGTACTGCATTCTCCAACATCTGCTCTCTGTAAGGGTACTTCTACACCCGAGTCTCCAAACTCTGCTTTCTGTATCAGTCCTTCTGCACCCCAGTCTCCAACCTGTGCTCTGTGTAACTGTCCCTCTGCACCTTAGTCTCCAACCTTTGCAAGATCCTTCTTGAACCCAGCCTCAAAACTCTGCTCTCTATAACAGTCCTTCAGCAACCCAGTCTCCAACCTCTGCCCTCTGTAACAGGAATTATGCACCCCAGTCTCCAAACTCTTCTCTCTGAAACAGTCCTTCTGCACACCAGTCTGCAACCTCTGCTCTCTGTAACGGTCCTTCTGCACCCAAGTCTCACACCTCTGCTTTCTGTATCATAATTCTACACCCCAGTTTCCAACGTCTGCTCTGTGTTACAATCCTTCTGCATCTCAGTCTCTAACCTCTGCTCTCTGAAACAGTCCTTGTGCACCACAGTCTCCAACCTCTTCTTTCTGCAACATTCCTTCTGCACCCCAGTCTCCAACCTGTGCTCTCTGTAACAGTCCTTCTGCACCACAGTCTTCCACCTCTTCTCTCTGTAACAATCCTTCTGCAGCCCAGTCTCCACCTCTGCTCTCTTCAATGATTTTTCTGCAACACAGTCTCCAACTTCTGCTCTCTTCAACGATTCTTCTGCACCCAAGATTCCACCTCTGCTCACTGTAACTGTTTTTCTGAACCTCAGTCTCCAACCTCTGCTCTCTGCAACCGTCCTTCTGCACCCTTGTCTCCACCTCTGCTCTGTGCAACAGTCCTTATGCACCCCAGTGTCCAACATCTGCTCTCTGCAACAGTCCTTTTGCACCCCAGTCTCCAACGTCTCCTCTCCTTAACACTCTTTCTGCACTCCAGTCTCCAGCCTCTGTTCTCTGTAAGGTCTTTCTGCACCCCAGTTTCCAAACTCTGCTCTCTGTATCATTCTTCTCCAACCCAGTCTACAACCTCTGCTTTACTCAACGGTCCTGCTGCAACCCAGTCTACAACATCTTTTCTCTGCAACAGTCCTTCTACTTTCCAGTCTCAAACCTCTGCTCTCTGTATCAGTCCTTCAGTACCGCAGTCTCCAACTTCTGCTCTCTCTATCGGTCCTTATGCATCCCAGTCTCAAACCTCTGCTTTCTGTATAAATCCTTCTGAACCACGGATTCCAACCTCTTCTTTCTGTAACAGTCCTTCTGCACCTTTGTCTCTAACCTCTGAACTCTGCAACCTTATTTCTGAACCCCATTCTCTAACCTCTGCTCTCTGTAACAGTCCTTCTGCACCCCATTCTCTAACCTATGCTCTCTGCAACAGTTTTTCTGTACTACAGTCTCCAACCTCTGATCTCTGTAACGGTTCTTCTGCACCCCAGTCTCAAGCTCTGCTTTCTGTATCAATAATTGTGCACCCCAGTCTCCAACCTTTGCTCTCTGTAAAATTCTTTCTGCACCTCAGTCTCCAACCTCTGCTCTCTGTGACAGTTCTTCTGCACCCCAGTCCCAAAACTCTGCTCTAAGCAACATTTCTTCTGAACCCCAGTCTCCAACATCTGCACTCTGAAACAGTTCTTCTATAAACCATTCTCCAACCTCTGCTCTCTATAACAGTTTTCCAGTATAGCAGTCTCCGAACTCTGCTCTCTGCAACGGTCGTTCTGCACCCTAGTCTCCAACCTCTGCTTTCTGTATCAGTCTTTCTGAACCCCAGTCTCCAAAATCTACTCTCTGTAACAGTTATTCTGCATCTCAGACTCCAAATTCTGCTCTCTTCAACAGTCCTTCTGCACCCAAGTCTCCAACACCTGCACCCTGCAACAGACCTTCTTCACCCCATTCTCCCACTTCTGCTATCTGCAACAGTCCTTCTGCACCCCAGTCTCCATCCTCTTCTCTCTGTAACAATCCTTTTGCACCTCTGTCTCCACCTCTGCTCTCTGCAATGGTCGTTCTGCACCTCAGTCTCCAACCTCTGCTCTCTGTAAGATCCTTCTGCAACCCAGTCTCAAAACTCTGCCCTCTGTAACAGTCGTCCTACATCCTTTCACAAAACTCTGCTCTCTATAACAGGCTTTCTGCACCGCAGTCTCCAACCTCTGTTCTCTGTAACAGTCCTTCTGCACCCCAGTCTCAATCCTCTTCTCTCTGCAAAGATCCTTCTGCACCCCAGTCTCCAACCTCTGTAATCTCCAACAGTCCTTCTGCACCTCAGTCTGAAAACTCGGTTCTCGGCAATGATCCTTTTGCACCCCAGTCTCCAAACTCTGCTCTCTGTAACAGTATTGTTCCACCTCAGTCTCCAACCTCTGCTCTCAGTAAGATCCTTCTGCATCCCTGTCTCCAAACTCTGCTATCTGTAACAGTCTTTCTGCACCTCAGTCTCCAACCTCTGCTCTCTATAACAGTCCTTCTCCACCCCAGTCTAAAACATCTGCTCTCTGAAACAGTCCTTCTGCACCCCAGTCTCTAAACTCTGCTATCTGCAACGCTCATTTTATACCCCAGTCTCCAACATCTGCTCTCTTCAACAGTCTTTCTGCACCACAGACTCCAAACTCTTCTCTTTGTAAGATTCTTGTGCACTCCAGATTCCATACTCTGCACTCTGTAACATTCCTTCTCCACCCCAGTCTCAAACATCTGGTCCTACTGTATCGCAGTCTCTAACCTGTGCTCTTTGTAATGGTCCTTCTACACCACAGTCTCCAACCTCTGCTTTCTGTATCAGTCTGTCTGAACCACAGTCTCCAACCGCTATTCTCTGTATCTATCATTCTGCACCTAAGTCTCCAAACTCTGTTCTCTGCAACCGTCCTTCTGTACTTCAGTCTCCAACCTCTGCTCTCTGTAGCATCCTTCTAAAACCCTGTCTCCAAAGTATACTCTCTGTAACAATCCTTCTGCACACCAGTCTCCAACCTCTGCTCTCTCAAACGATCCTTCTTAACCCCAGTCTCCAATGTCTGCTATCTGCAACAGTCTTTCTGCACCCCAGTCTCCAATATCTGCTCTCTGAAACAGTCATTCTGAACTTCAGTGGGAAAACTCTGCTGTATGCAACGAACCTTCAGTCTCTCAACTCTGCTCTCTGTAAGATCCTTCTGCAACCCAGTCTTTAAACTCTGCACTCGGTAATCGTCCTTCTGAAAAACAGTCTCCAACCTCTCCTCTCTGCAACAGGACTTCTGCAACCCAGTCTCCCAACCACTGCTCTCTGCAACAGGGCTTCTGCACTCCAGTCTCCAAACACTTCTCTCTGCAAGGATTCTTTTTCACACCAGTCTCCAACCTCTGCTCTGTGCAACGATCCTCTTGCACCACGGTCTCCAAAATCTGCTCTCTGTAACATCCATCTGAACCCCAGTCTCAGACCTCTGCTCTCTTTAACAGTCCTTTTGCACCCCAGTCTCCAACCTCTCCTCTCTTTAACAGTTTTTCTGCACCTCATTCTCCAACCTCTGCTCTCTGTAACAGTCTTTCTGAACCCCACTCTCCAACCTCTGCTCTCTGCAACAGTCCGTATGCACCCCAGTCTCCAGCATCTGCTCTCTGCAACAGTTCTTCTACACCCCAGTCTCCAACTCTGCTTTCTGCAACGATCTATCTGAACCCCAGTCTCCAAAGTCTGCTCTCTGCAAGAGTCCTTCTGGACACAGTCTCCAAGCTCTGCTCTCTGTAACAATCCTTCTGCACCTTTGTCTTAAACCTCTGCTCTCTGTAAATCCTTCTGCAACCCAGTTTCAAACTCTGCTTTCTGTAACAGTGCTTCTGCCAACCGGTCTCCAACCTCTGCTGTCTGCAAGGATCCTTCTTCACCAAGTCTCCAACCTCTGCTCTCTGCAAAAGTCCTTCTTAACCCCAGTCTCCAATATCTGCTCTCTGCAACAGTCCTTTTGCACCTAACTCTGAAAAGTCTGCTCACTTCAAGGACCCTTCTGCACCACAGTCTTCTACTTCTGCTCTCTGTAACAGTCCTTCTGCACCTCATTCTCCCAACTCTGCTCTTTGTAAGATCCTTCTACAACCCAGTCTTTAAACTCTGCGCTCTGTAACAGTCCTACTTCCCAACAGTCTTCAAACTCTGCTCTCTGTTACATGACTTCTGCCACGAAGTCTCCAAACTCTGCTCTCTGTAACAGGCCTTCTGCACCCCAGTCTCCAACCTCTTCTCTCTGCAACAATTCTTCTCAACCCCAGTCTCCAGAATCTACTCTCTGCAACAGTCCTTTTAGACCCCAATCTCAAAACTCTTCTCTCTGTAAGATCCATCTGAACCCCAAGCTCCAAACTCTGCTCTCTGTAACAGTCCTCTGCACCCCAGTCTCCAAACACTGCTCACTGTAACAGTACTTCTGCACCTCAGTCTCAAACCTCTGCTCTGTGTAAGTCTTCTGCACCTCAGTCTCTAAAATCTGCTCTCTGCCACAGTCCTTCTGCACCCCAGTCTCCAACATCTGCTCTCTGGAATAGTCCCTTCTGGACCCCAGTCTCAAAACTGTGCTCTCTGCAACGATCCTTCTGGACCCCAGTCTCCAACGTTTGCTCTCTGCAACAGTCCTTCTGCAACACAGTCTCCAACCTCTTTTCTTTGTAAGATCCTTCTGCACTCCAGTTTCCAAACTCTGCTCTCTGTGACATTCCTTCTCCACCAGAGTCTCAAACCTCTGTCTTATGCAACAGTCCTTCTGCTCCCCAGTCTCCAAGATCTGGTATCTGTAACAGTCCTTCTGTTTCCGCAGTCTCCAACCTCTGCTCTTTGTAACGGTCCTTCTACACCTCAGTCTCCCAACCTCTGCTTTCTGTATCAGTTTTTCAAAACCACAGTATTCAACTTCTGTTCTCTGTATCTATCCTTCTGCACCTCAGTCTCCAACCTGTGCTCTATGTAAGAGTCCTTCTGCACCCCAGTCTCCAACCTCTTCTCTCGCTATCAGTCTTATACAGCAGTCTCCAAACTCTGCTCTCTGTAAAGGTCCTTCTGCATCCCAATTTCCAAACTCTGCTTCCTATAACAGTCCTTCTGCACCCCAGTCTCCAACCTCTACTCTCTTCAACAGTCCTTCTACACTTCAGTCTCCATCCTCTGCTCTCTGCAAAAGTCTTTCTGCACCCAGTCTCCAACCTCTGCTCTCTGCAACAGTCCTTTTGCACCCCAGTCTCAAAACTCTGCTCTCTGCAACGATATTTCCGAACCCTAGTCTCCAACCTCTACTGTCTGCAAAAGATCTTTTGCACCACAGTCTCCAACCTCTACTCTCTGTAAGATCTTTCTGCACTCCAGTTTACAAAATCTGCTCTCTCAAACATTTCTTCTCCATCGCAGTCTCCAACCTCTGCTTTCTGTGAAAGTGGGCACCTCAGTCTCCAACCTCTGTCCTCTGTAACAGTCCATCTGAACCCAAGTATCAAACCTCTGCTCTCTGTAACAGTCCTTCTGTACCGCAGTCTCAAACCTTTGCTCTCTGGAACGGTCCTTCTACACCCTAGTCTCCAAAATCTGCTTTCTTTATCAGTCATTCTGAACCCCAGTCTCAAAAATCTAATCTCTGTATCTATCCTTCTGCACCTAAGTCTCCAACCTGTGCTCTCTGTAACATTACATCTGCACCCCAGTCTCCAACCTCTGCTTTCTGTAAGAATTTTTATATACCACAGTCTCTAAACTCTGGTCTCTGTAACGGTCCTTCTGCACCCCAATTTTCAACTTCTGCTTTCTGTAACAATCCTTCTGTACCTCAGTCTCCAAACTCTGCTCTCTGTAACAGTCCTTCTACACCTCAGTCTCCAACCTCTACTCTCTGTAACAGTACTGCTGTACCTCAGTCTGAAACCTCTGTTCTCTGCACGATCTTTCTGCACCCCAGTCTCCAAACACTTCTCTCTGTAACAGTCCACCTGAACCTCAGTCTCTAACCTCTGCTCTGTGTAAGATCCTTCAGCAACCCAGTTTCCAAACTCTGCTCTCTATAACAGTCTTTCTGCAACCCAGTCTCAAAACTCTTCTCTCTCTTACAGGCCTTCTGCACGCCAGTCTCCAAACTCTGCTCTCTGTAGCAGGCCTTCTGCACCACAGTCTCCAACCTCTGCTCTCTGCAACAATCGTTCAGAACCCCAGTCTCCAAACTCTGCTCTCTGTAATGATCCTTCTTCACCATAGTCTCCAAACTCTGGTCTCTGCAACAGTCCTTCTGCATCTCAGTGTCCAAATTCTGCTCTCTGTAAGATCCTTTTGAACCCCTGTATCAAACCTCTGCATTCTTTAATAGTCCTTCTGCACCTGAGTTTTCAACCTCTGCTCTCTGTAACAGAACTTCCGCAACTCATTCTCCAACATCTGCTCTCTGCAACAGTCCTTCTGCACCCCAGTCTCCAACCTATGCTCTCTATAACAGTCCTTCTGCAACCTAGTTACAAATACCTGCTCTCGGCAACAGTCCTTCTGCACCCTAGTCTCCAACATCTGTTCTCTGCAACAGTTTATCTGCACCTCAGTCTTAAAACTCTGCTCTCTGCAACGACTCTTCTGCACCCCATTCTCCTACATCTGCTCTCTCTAACAGTCTTTCTGAAACTCAGTATCCCAACTCTGCTCTCTGTAAGATCCATCTGAAACCCAGTCTTTAAACTCTGCTCTCTGTAACAGGCCTTCTTCAACTCAGTCTCCAACCTCTTCTCTGTGCAATGATTCTTCTCCATCCCCAGTCTCCAACATCTGCTCTTTGCAACAGTCTTTTTGCACCCCAGTCTCCAAAATCTGCTCTCTTTAAGATCCATCTAAACACCAGTTTCCAACCTCTGCTCTCTGTAACAGTCTTTCTGCACACCAGTCTCTTAACTCTGCTC
>NW_027524816.1:0-27582 GCF_052094955.1 Ictidomys tridecemlineatus
CTGAAATCTCAGCAAACATTTTTTCACCCAATCTTGATGAGTCTTTCAGGTAATGATCAGTACACCAAAACCACTTGGCTCACCAAATTTCGTTCTTCTAGGTTAAACCGATCGTTTGCACTAACCGTTTTCATTTTTAGGTTTCACTCTTTTTTCTCCTATAGGGATACATGTATTTGGAACTCTAAATCAAACACGGTTTGTGCTAGCCCTTTGAAACTTGACACAATAAAGCAGTTTCAAGTTCTCTCTCTATGGTTTGTTTGCTGTTGATGTAGCCCTAAGCAGAGACTTGCGAAAATCACTTTCATGGAAAGGGGTTGCCAAGCTTCCAAAAAACTATGAGTTGCCTGAAATCTTAGCAAACATTTTTTCACCCAATCTTGATCATTCTTTCAGGTAATAATCAGTGCACCAAAACCACTTGGCTCACCAAATTTCGTTCTTCTAGGTTAAACCGTTCCTTTGCAGTAACCGTTTTCATTTTTAGGTTTCACTCTGTTTTCTCCTATAGGGATACATATATTTGGAACTCTAAATCAAACACGGTTTGTGCTAGCCCTTTGAAACTTGACACAATAAAGCAGTTTCAAGTTCTATCTCTATGGTTTGTTTGCTGTTGATGTAGCCCTAAGCAGAGACTGACTAAAATCAATTTCATGGAAAGGGTTGCCAAGCTTCCAAAAAACTACGAGTTGCCTGAAATTTCACAAAACATTTTTTCACCCAATCTTCATCATACTTTCAGGTAATGATCAGTACACCAAAACCAGTTGGCTCACCAAATTTCGTTCTTCTAGGTTAAAGCGATCCTTTGCAGTAACCGTTTTCATTTTTAGGTTTCACTCTGTTTTCTCCTATAAGGATACATGTATTTGGAACTCTAAATCAAACACGATTTGTGCTAGACCTTTGAAACTTGACACAATAAAGCAGTTTCAAGTTCTATCTCTATGGTTTGTTTGCTGTTGATGTAGCCCTAAGCAGAGAATGGCAAAAATCATTTTCATGGAAAGGGGTTGCCAAGCTTCCAAAAAACTACGAGTTGCCTGAAATCTCAGCAAACATTTTTTCACCCAATCTTGATGATTCTTTCAGGTAATGATCAGTACTCAAAAACCACTTGGCTCACCAAATTTCGTTCTTCTAGGTTAAACCGTTCGTTTGCAGTAACCGTTTTCATTTTTAGGTTTCACTCTGTTTTCTCCTATAGGGATACATGTATTTGGAACTCTAAACCAAACACGGTTTGTGCTAGCTCTTTGAAACTTGACACAATAAAGCAGTTTCAAGTTCTATCTCTATGGTTTGTTTGCTGTTGATGTAGCCCTAAGCAGACACTGGCGAAAATCACTTTAATGGAAATGGGTTGCCAAGCTTCCAAAAAACTACGAGTTTTCTGAAATCTCAGCAAACATTTTTTCACCCAAACTTGATGATTCTTTCAGGTAATGATCAGTACACCAAAACCACTTGGCTCACCAAAATTCGTTCTTCTAGGTTAAACCGTTCGTTTGCAGTAACCGTTTTCATTTTTAGGTTTCACTCTGTTTTCTCCTATAGGGATACATATATTTGGAACTCTAAATCAAACACGGTTTGTGCGAGCCCTTTGAAAGTTGACACAATAAAGCAGTTTCAAGTTCTATCTCTATGGTTTGTTTGCTGTTGATGTAGCTCTAAGCAGAGACTGGCGAAAATCACTTTCATGGAAAGGGGTTGACAAGCTTCCAAAAAACTACGAGTTGCCTGAAATCTAAGCAAACATTTTTTCACCCAATCTTGATGATTCTTTCAGGTAATGATCAGGACACCAAAACCACTTGGCTCACCAAATTTCGTTCTTCTAGGTTAAACCGTTCGTTTTCAGAAACCGTTTTCATTTTTAGGTTTCACTCTGTTTTCTCCTATAGGGATACATGTATTTGTTACTCTAAATCAAACACGGTTTGCGCTAGCCCTTTGAAACTTGAAACAATAAAGCAGTTTCAAGTTATCTCTCTATGGTTTGTTTGCTGTTGATGTAGCCCTAAGAAGAGACTGGCGAAAATCACTTTCATGGAAAGGGGTTGCCAAGCTTCCATAAAACTACGATTTGAGTGAAATCTCAGCAAACATTTTTTTAACCAATCTTGATGATTCTTTCAGTTAATGATCAGTACACCAAAACCACTTGGCTCACCAAATTTCGTTCTTCTATTTTAAACCGATCCTTTGCAGTAACCATTTTCGTTTTTAAGTTTCACTCTGTTTTCTCCTATAAGGATACATGTATTTGAAACTCTAAATCAAACACGGTTTGTGCTAGCCCTTTGAAACTTGACACAATAAAGCAGTTTCAAGTTCTATCTCTATGGTTTGTTTGCTGTTGATGTAGCCCTAAGCAGAGACTGGGGAAAATCACTTTGATGAAAAGGGGTTGCCAAGCTTCCAAAAAACTACGAGTTGCCTGAAATTTCACCAAACATTTTTTCACCCAATCTTCATCATTCTTTCAGGTAATGATCAGTACACCAAAACCACTTGGCTCACCAAATTTCGTTCTTCTAGGTTAAACCGATCCTTTGCAGTAACCGTTTTAATTTTTAGGTTTCACTCTGTTTTCTCCTATAAGGATACATGTATTTGGAACGCTAAATCAAACACGGTTTGTGCTAGACCTTTGAAACTTGACACAATAAAGCAGTTTCAAGTTCTATCTCTATGGTTTGTTTGCTGTTGATGTAGCTCTAAGCAGAGACTGGCAAAAATCAGTTTCATGGAAAGGGGTTGCCAAGCTTCCAAAAAACTACGAGTTGCCTGAAATCTCAGCAAACATTTTTTCACCCAATCTTGATGATTCTTTCAGGTAATGATCAGTACACCCACAGCACTTGGCTCACCAAATTTCGTTCTTCTAGGTTAAACCGTTCGTTTGCAGTAACCGTATTCATTTTTAGGTTTCACTCTATTTTCTCCTATAGGGATACATGTATTTGGAACTCTAAACCAAACACGGTTTGTGCTAGCTCTTTGAAACTTGACACAATAAAGCAGTTTCAAGTTCTATCTCTATGGTTTGTTTGCTGTTGATGTAGGTATAAGAAGAGACTGGCGAAAATCACTTTCATGGAAAGGAGTTGCCAAGCTTCCAAAAAACTACGAGTTGCCTGAAATCTCAGCAAACATTTTTTAACCCAATTTTGATCATTCTTTCAGGTAATGATCAGTACACCAAAACCACTTGGCTCACCAAAATTCGTTCGTCTAGATTAAACCGTTCGTGATCAGAAACCGTTTTCATTTTTAGGTTTCACTCTGTTTTCTACTATAGGGATACATATATTTGGAACTCTAAATCGAACACGGTTTGTGCTAGCCCTTTGAAAGTTGACACAATGAAGCAGTTTCAAGTTCTATCTCTATGGTTTGTTTGCTGTTGATGTAGCCCTAAGCAGAGACTTGCGAAAATCACTTTCATGGAAAGGGATTGCCAAGCTTCCAAAAAACTACGAGTTGCCTGAAATCTCAGCAAACATTTTTTAACCCAATTTTGATGATTCTTTCAGGTAATGATCAGTACACCAAAACCACTTGGCTCACCAAATTTCGTTCTTCTAGGTTAAACCGTTCGTTTGCAGTAACCGTTTTCATTTTTAGGTTTCACTCTGTTTTCTCCTATAAGGATACATGTATTTGGAACTCTAAATCAAACACGGTTTGTGCTAGCCCTTTGAAACTTGACACAATAAAGCAGTTTCAAGTTCTATCTCTATGGTTTGTTTGCTGTTGAGGTAGCCGTAAGCAGAGACTGGCGAAAATCACTTTCATGGAAAGGGGTTGCCAAGCTTCCAAAAAATTACGAGTTTCCTGAAATCTCAGCAAACATTTTTTTATCCAATCTTGATCATTCTTTCAGGTAATGATCAGTACACCAAAACCACTTGGCTCACCAAATTTTGTTCTTCTAGGTTAAACCGATCCTTTGCAGTAATCGTTTTCATTTTTAGGTTTCACTCTGTTTTCTCCTATAGGGATACATGTATTTGGAACTCTAAAGCAAACACGGTTTGTGCTAGCTCTTTGAAACTTGAAAAATAAATCAGTTTTAAGTTCTATCACTATGGTTTGTTTGCTGTTGATGTAGCCCTAAGCAGAGACTGGCGAAAATCACTTTTATGGAAAGGGGTTGCCAAGCTTCCAAAAAACTACGAGTTTCCTGAAATCTCGGCAAACATTTTTTCACCCAATCTTGATGATTCTTTCAGGTAATGATCAGTACACTAAAAGGACTTGGCTCACCAAATTTCGTTCTTCTAGGTTAAACCGTTCGTTTGCAGTAACCGTTTTAATTTTTAGGTTTCACTCTGTTTTCTCCTATAGGGATACATGTATTTGGAACTCTAAATGAAACACGGTTTGTGCTAGCCCTTTGAAACTTGACACAATAAAGCAGTTTCAAGTTCTATCTCTATGGTTTGTTTGCTGTTGATGTAGCCCTAAGTAGAGACTGGCGAAAATCACTTTCATGAAAAGGGGTTGCCAAGCTTTCAAGAAACTACGAGTTGCCTGAAATCTCAGCAAACATTTTTTCACCCAATCTTGATCATTCTTTCAGGTAATTATCAGTACACCAAAACCACTTGGCACACCAAATTTCGTTCTTTTAGGTTAAACCGATCCTTTGCAGTAACCGTTTTCATTTTTAGGTTTCACTCTGTTTTCTCCTATAAGGATACATGTTTTTGGAACTCTATATCAAACACGGTTTGTTCTAGCCCTTTGAAACTTGACACAATAAAGCAGTTTCAAGTTCTATCTCTATGGTTTGTTTGCTGTTGATGTAGCCCTAAGCAGAGACTGGCGAAAATCACTTTCATGGAAAGGGGTTGCCAAGCTTCCAAAAAACTACGAGTTGCCTGAAATCTTAGCAAACATTTTTTCTCCCAATCTTGATGATTCTTTCAAGTAATGATCAGTACACCAAAACCACTTGGCTCACCAAATTTCGTTCTTCTAGTTTAAACCGTTCGTTTGCAGTAACCGTTTTCATTTTTAGTTTCACTCTGTTTTGTCCTATAGGGATACATGTATTTGGAACTCTAAATCAAACACGGTTTGTGCTAGCTCTTTGAAACTTGACACAAGAAAGCAGTTTCAAGTTCTATCTCTATGGTTTGTTTGCTGTTGATGTAGCCCTAAGCAGAGACTGGCGAAAATCTCTTTCATGGAAAGGGGTTGCCAAGTTTCCAAAAAACTACGAGTTGCCTGAAATCTCAGCAAACATCTTTTCACCCAATCTTGATGATTCTTTCAGGTAATGATCAGTACACCAAAACCACCTGCTCACAAAATTTCGTTCTTCTAGATTAAACCATTCGTTTGCAGTAACCGTTTTCATTTCTAGGTTTCACTCTGTTTTCTCCTATAGTGATACATGTATTTGGAACTCTAAGTCAAACACGGTTTGTGTTGGCTCTTTGAAACGTGACACAATAAAGCAGTTTCAAGTTCTGTCTCTATGGTTTGTTTGCTGTTGATGTAGCACTAAGTAGAGACTGGGGAAAATCACTTTCATGGAAAGGGGTTGCCAAGCTTCCAAAAAACTACGAGTTGCCTGAAATCTCAGCAAACATTTTTTCACCCAATCTTGATGATTCTTTCAGGTAATGATCAGTACACCAAAACCACTTGGCTCACCAAATTCCGTTCTTCTAGGTGAAACCTTTCGTTTGCAGTAACCGTTTTCATTTTTAGGTTTCACTCTGTTTTCTCCTAGAGGGATACATGTATTTGGAACTCTAAATCAAACATGGTTTGTGCTAGCTCTTTGAAACTTGACACAATAAAGCAGTTTAAAGTTCTACCTCTATGGTTTGTTGGCTGTTGATGTAGCCCTAAGCAGAGACTGGCGAAAATCACTTTCATGGAAAGGGGTTGCCAAGCTTCCAAAAAACTACGAGTTGCCTGAAATCACAGCAAACATTTTTCACACAATCTTGATGCTTCTTTCAGGTAATGATCAGTACACCAAAACCACTGGCTCACCAAATTTCGTTGTTCTAGGTTAAATCGTTCGTTTGCAGTAACCGTTTTCATTTTTAGGTTTCACTCTGTTTTCTCCTATAGGGATACATGTATTGGAACTCTAAATCAAACACGGTTTGTGCTAGCTTTTTGAAACTCGGCACAATAAATCAGTTTCAAGTTCTAACTCTATGGTTTGTTTGCTGTTGATGTAGCCCTAAGCAGACTGGCGAAAATCACTTTGATGGAAAGGGGTTGCCAAGCTTTCAAAAACTACGAGTTGCCTGAAATCTCAGCAAACATTTTTTCACCCAAACTTGATCATTCTTTCAGGTAATGATCAGTACACCAAATCCACTTGGCTCACCAAATTTCGTTCTTCTAGGTTAAACCGTTCGTTTGTAGTAACCGTTTTCATTTTTAGGTTTCACTCTGTTTTCTCCTATAGGGATACATGTATTTGGAACTCTAAATCAAACACGGTTTGTGCTAGCTTTTTGAAACTCGGCACAATAAATCAGTTTCAAGTTCTATCTCTATGGTTTGTTTGCTGTTGATGTAGCCCTAAGCAGACTGGCGAAAATCAGTTTGATGGAAAGGGGTTGCCAAGCTTTCAAAAACTACGAGTTGCCTGAAATCTCAGCAAACATTTTTTCACCCAAACTTGATCATTCTTTCAGGTAATGATCAGTACACCAAATCCACTTGGCTCACCAAATTTCGTTCTTCTAGGTTAAACCGTTCGTTTTCAGTAAACGTTTTCATTTTTAGGTTTCACTCTGTTTTCTCCTATAGTGATACATGTATTTGGAACTCTAAGTCAAACACGGTTTGTGCTGGCTCTTTGAAACTTGACACAATAAAGCAGTTTCAAGTTCTGTCTCTATGGTTTGTTTGCTGTTGATGTAGCCCTAAGCAGAGACTGGCAAAAATCACTTTCATGGAAATGGGTTGCCAAGCTTCCAAAAAACTACGAGTTGCCTGAAATCTCAGCAAACATTTTTTCACCCAATCTTGAAGATTCTTTCAGGTAATGATTAATACACCAGAACCACTTGGCTCACCAAATTTCGTTCTTCTAGATTAAACCGTTCGTTTGCAGTAACCGTTTTCATTTTTAGGTTTCACTCTGTTTTCTCCTATAGGGATACATGTATTTGGAACTCTAAATCAAACACGGTTTGTGCTAGCGCTTTGAAACTTGACACAATAAAGAATTTTCACGTTCTATCTCTATGGTTTGTTTGCTGTTGATGTAGCCCTAAGAAGAGACTGGCGAAAATGACCTTCTTGGAAAGGGGTTGCCAAGCTTTCAAAAAACTACGAGTTGCCTGAAATCTCAGCAAACATTTTTTCACCCAATCTTGATGATTCTTTCAGGTAATAATCAGTACACCAAAATCACTTGGCTCACCAAAGTTCGTTCTTCTAGGTTAAACCGTTCGTTTGCAGTAACCGTTTTCATTTTTAGGTTTCACTCTGTTTTCTCCTATAGGGATACATGTATTTGGAACTCTAAATCAAATACGGTTTGTGCTAGCCCTTTGAAACTTGACAAAATAAAGCAGTTTCAAGTTATATGTCTATGGTTTGTTTGCTGTTGATGTAGCCCTAAGCAGAGACTGACGAAAATCACTTTCATGGAAAGGGGTTGCCAAGCTTCCAAAAAACTACGAGTTGCCTGAAATCTCAGCAAACATTTTTTCACCCAATCTTGATGATTCTTTCAGGTAATGATCAGTACACCAAAATGACTTGGCTCACCAAATTTCGTTTTTCTAGGTTAAACCGTTCGTTTGCAGTAACCGTTTTCATTTTTAGGTTTCACTCTGTTTTCTCCTATAGGGATACATGTATTTAGAACTCTAAATCAAACACGGTTTGTGCTAGCCCTTTGAAACATGAGACAATAAAGCAGTTTCAACTTCTATCTCTATGGTTTGTTTGCTTTTGATGTAGCCCTAAGCAGAGACTGGCGAAAATCACTTTCAAAGAAAGGGGTTGCCAAGCTTCCAAAAAACTACGAGTTGCCTGAAATCTAACAAACATTTTATTCACCCAAACTTGCTGATTCTTTCAGGTAATGATCAGTACACCAAAACCACTTGGCTCACCAAATTTCGTTCTTCTAGGTTAAACCGTTCATTTGCAGTAACCGTTTTCATTTTTAGGTTTCACTCTGTTTTCTCCTATAGGGATACATGTATTTGGAACTCTAAATCAAACACGGTTTGTGCTAGCTCTTTTAAACTTGACACAAGAAAGCAGTTTCAAGTTCTCTCTCTATGGTTTGTTTGCTGTTGATGTAGCCCTAAGCAGAGACTGGCAAAAATCACTTTTATGGAAAGGGGTTGCCAAGATTCCAAAAAAACTACGAGTTTCCTGAAATCTCAGCAAACATTTTTTCACCCAATCTTGATGATTCTTTCAGGTCATGATCAGTACACCAAAACCACTTGACTCACCAAATTTTGTTCTTCTAGATAAAACCGTTCGATTGCAGTAACCGTTTTCATTTTTAGGTTTCACTCTGTTTTCTCCTATAGGGATACATATATTTGGAACTCTAAATCAAACACGGTTTGTGCTAGCTCTTTGAAACTTGACACAATAAAGCAGTTTCAAGTTCTATCTCTATGGTTTGTTTGCTGTTGATGTAGCCCTAAGCAGACACTAGCGAAAATCCCTTTCAGGGAAAGGGGTTGCCAGGCTTCCAAAAAACTAAGAGTTGCCTGAAATCTCAGCAAACATTTTTTCACCCAATCTTGATGATTCTTTCAGGTAATGATCAGTACACCAAAACCATTTGGCTCACCAAATTTCGTTCTTCTAGGTTAAACCGTTCGTTTTCAGAAACCGTTTTCATTTTTAGGTTTCACT
Organism: Ictidomys tridecemlineatus; assembly: GCF_052094955.1. Taxonomy (NCBI): domain Eukaryota; kingdom Metazoa; phylum Chordata; class Mammalia; order Rodentia; family Sciuridae; genus Ictidomys; species Ictidomys tridecemlineatus. The sequence continues at coordinate 8,887 of NW_027524816.1, forward strand.
CTGTTTTCTCCTATAGGGATACATGTATTTGTTACTCTAAATCAAACACGGTTTGCGCTAGCCCTTTGAAACTTGAAACAATAAAGCAGTTTCAAGTTATCTCTCTATGGTTTGTTTGCTGTTGATGTAGCCCTAAGAAGAGACTGGCGAAAATCACTTTCATGGAAAGGGGTTGCCAAGCTTCCATAAAACTACGATTTGAGTGAAATCTCAGCAAACATTTTTTTAACCAATCTTGATGATTCTTTCAGTTAATGATCAGTACACCAAAACCACTTGGCTCACCAAATTTCGTTCTTCTAGGTTAAACCGATCCTTTGCAGTAACCATTTTCGTTTTTAAGTTTCACTCTGTTTTCTCCTATAAGGATACATGTATTTGAAACTCTAAATCAAACACGGTTTGTGCTAGCCCTTTGAAACTTGACACAATAAAGCAGTTTCAAGTTCTATCTCTATGGTTTGTTTGCTGTTGATGTAGCCCTAAGCAGAGACTGGGGAAAATCACTTTGATGAAAAGGGGTTGCCAAGCTTCCAAAAAACTACGAGTTGCCTGAAATTTCACCAAACATTTTTTCACCCAATCTTCATCATTCTTTCAGGTAATGATCAGTACACCAAAACCACTTGGCTCACCAAATTTCGTTCTTCTAGGTTAAACCGATCCTTTGCAGTAACCGTTTTAATTTTTAGGTTTCACTCTGTTTTCTCCTATAAGGATACATGTATTTGGAACGCTAAATCAAACACGGTTTGTGCTAGACCTTTGAAACTTGACACAATAAAGCAGTTTCAAGTTCTATCTCTATGGTTTGTTTGCTGTTGATGTAGCTCTAAGCAGAGACTGGCAAAAATCAGTTTCATGGAAAGGGGTTGCCAAGCTTCCAAAAAACTACGAGTTGCCTGAAATCTCAGCAAACATTTTTTCACCCAATCTTGATGATTCTTTCAGGTAATGATCAGTACACCCACAGCACTTGGCTCACCAAATTTCGTTCTTCTAGGTTAAACCGTTCGTTTGCAGTAACCGTATTCATTTTTAGGTTTCACTCTATTTTCTCCTATAGGGATACATGTATTTGGAACTCTAAACCAAACACGGTTTGTGCTAGCTCTTTGAAACTTGACACAATAAAGCAGTTTCAAGTTCTATCTCTATGGTTTGTTTGCTGTTGATGTAGGTATAAGAAGAGACTGGCGAAAATCACTTTCATGGAAAGGAGTTGCCAAGCTTCCAAAAAACTACGAGTTGCCTGAAATCTCAGCAAACATTTTTTAACCCAATTTTGATCATTCTTTCAGGTAATGATCAGTACACCAAAACCACTTGGCTCACCAAAATTCGTTCGTCTAGATTAAACCGTTCGTGTTCAGAAACCGTTTTCATTTTTAGGTTTCACTCTGTTTTCTACTATAGGGATACATATATTTGGAACTCTAAATCGAACACGGTTTGTGCTAGCCCTTTGAAAGTTGACACAATGAAGCAGTTTCAAGTTCTATCTCTATGGTTTGTTTGCTGTTGATGTAGCCCTAAGCAGAGACTTGCGAAAATCACTTTCATGGAAAGGGATTGCCAAGCTTCCAAAAAACTACGAGTTGCCTGAAATCTCAGCAAACATTTTTTAACCCAATTTTGATGATTCTTTCAGGTAATGATCAGTACACCAAAACCACTTGGCTCACCAAATTTCGTTCTTCTAGGTTAAACCGTTCGTTTGCAGTAACCGTTTTCATTTTTAGGTTTCACTCTGTTTTCTCCTATAAGGATACATGTATTTGGAACTCTAAATCAAACACGGTTTGTGCTAGCCCTTTGAAACTTGACACAATAAAGCAGTTTCAAGTTCTATCTCTATGGTTTGTTTGCTGTTGAGGTAGCCGTAAGCAGAGACTGGCGAAAATCACTTTCATGGAAAGGGGTTGCCAAGCTTCCAAAAAATTACGAGTTTCCTGAAATCTCAGCAAACATTTTTTTATCCAATCTTGATCATTCTTTCAGGTAATGATCAGTACACCAAAACCACTTGGCTCACCAAATTTTGTTCTTCTAGGTTAAACCGATCCTTTGCAGTAATCGTTTTCATTTTTAGGTTTCACTCTGTTTTCTCCTATAGGGATACATGTATTTGGAACTCTAAAGCAAACACGGTTTGTGCTAGCTCTTTGAAACTTGAAAAATAAATCAGTTTTAAGTTCTATCACTATGGTTTGTTTGCTGTTGATGTAGCCCTAAGCAGAGACTGGCGAAAATCACTTTTATGGAAAGGGGTTGCCAAGCTTCCAAAAAACTACGAGTTTCCTGAAATCTCGGCAAACATTTTTTCACCCAATCTTGATGATTCTTTCAGGTAATGATCAGTACACTAAAAGGACTTGGCTCACCAAATTTCGTTCTTCTAGGTTAAACCGTTCGTTTGCAGTAACCGTTTTAATTTTTAGGTTTCACTCTGTTTTCTCCTATAGGGATACATGTATTTGGAACTCTAAATGAAACACGGTTTGTGCTAGCCCTTTGAAACTTGACACAATAAAGCAGTTTCAAGTTCTATCTCTATGGTTTGTTTGCTGTTGATGTAGCCCTAAGTAGAGACTGGCGAAAATCACTTTCATGAAAAGGGGTTGCCAAGCTTTCAAGAAACTACGAGTTGCCTGAAATCTCAGCAAACATTTTTTCACCCAATCTTGATCATTCTTTCAGGTAATTATCAGTACACCAAAACCACTTGGCACACCAAATTTCGTTCTTTTAGGTTAAACCGATCCTTTGCAGTAACCGTTTTCATTTTTAGGTTTCACTCTGTTTTCTCCTATAAGGATACATGTTTTTGGAACTCTATATCAAACACGGTTTGTTCTAGCCCTTTGAAACTTGACACAATAAAGCAGTTTCAAGTTCTATCTCTATGGTTTGTTTGCTGTTGATGTAGCCCTAAGCAGAGACTGGCGAAAATCACTTTCATGGAAAGGGGTTGCCAAGCTTCCAAAAAACTACGAGTTGCCTGAAATCTTAGCAAACATTTTTTCTCCCAATCTTGATGATTCTTTCAAGTAATGATCAGTACACCAAAACCACTTGGCTCACCAAATTTCGTTCTTCTAGTTTAAACCGTTCGTTTGCAGTAACCGTTTTCATTTTTAGGTTTCACTCTGTTTTGTCCTATAGGGATACATGTATTTGGAACTCTAAATCAAACACGGTTTGTGCTAGCTCTTTGAAACTTGACACAAGAAAGCAGTTTCAAGTTCTATCTCTATGGTTTGTTTGCTGTTGATGTAGCCCTAAGCAGAGACTGGCGAAAATCTCTTTCATGGAAAGGGGTTGCCAAGTTTCCAAAAAACTACGAGTTGCCTGAAATCTCAGCAAACATCTTTTCACCCAATCTTGATGATTCTTTCAGGTAATGATCAGTACACCAAAACCACCTGCTCACAAAATTTCGTTCTTCTAGATTAAACCATTCGTTTGCAGTAACCGTTTTCATTTCTAGGTTTCACTCTGTTTTCTCCTATAGTGATACATGTATTTGGAACTCTAAGTCAAACACGGTTTGTGTTGGCTCTTTGAAACGTGACACAATAAAGCAGTTTCAAGTTCTGTCTCTATGGTTTGTTTGCTGTTGATGTAGCACTAAGTAGAGACTGGGGAAAATCACTTTCATGGAAAGGGGTTGCCAAGCTTCCAAAAAACTACGAGTTGCCTGAAATCTCAGCAAACATTTTTTCACCCAATCTTGATGATTCTTTCAGGTAATGATCAGTACACCAAAACCACTTGGCTCACCAAATTCCGTTCTTCTAGGTGAAACCTTTCGTTTGCAGTAACCGTTTTCATTTTTAGGTTTCACTCTGTTTTCTCCTAGAGGGATACATGTATTTGGAACTCTAAATCAAACATGGTTTGTGCTAGCTCTTTGAAACTTGACACAATAAAGCAGTTTAAAGTTCTACCTCTATGGTTTGTTGGCTGTTGATGTAGCCCTAAGCAGAGACTGGCGAAAATCACTTTCATGGAAAGGGGTTGCCAAGCTTCCAAAAAACTACGAGTTGCCTGAAATCACAGCAAACATTTTTCACACAATCTTGATGCTTCTTTCAGGTAATGATCAGTACACCAAAACCACTGGCTCACCAAATTTCGTTGTTCTAGGTTAAATCGTTCGTTTGCAGTAACCGTTTTCATTTTTAGGTTTCACTCTGTTTTCTCCTATAGGGATACATGTATTTGGAACTCTAAATCAAACACGGTTTGTGCTAGCTTTTTGAAACTCGGCACAATAAATCAGTTTCAAGTTCTATCTCTATGGTTTGTTTGCTGTTGATGTAGCCCTAAGCAGACTGGCGAAAATCACTTTGATGGAAAGGGGTTGCCAAGCTTTCAAAAACTACGAGTTGCCTGAAATCTCAGCAAACATTTTTTCACCCAAACTTGATCATTCTTTCAGGTAATGATCAGTACACCAAATCCACTTGGCTCACCAAATTTCGTTCTTCTAGGTTAAACCGTTCGTTTGTAGTAACCGTTTTCATTTTTAGGTTTCACTCTGTTTTCTCCTATAGGGATACATGTATTTGGAACTCTAAATCAAACACGGTTTGTGCTAGCTTTTTGAAACTCGGCACAATAAATCAGTTTCAAGTTCTATCTCTATGGTTTGTTTGCTGTTGATGTAGCCCTAAGCAGACTGGCGAAAATCAGTTTGATGGAAAGGGGTTGCCAAGCTTTCAAAAACTACGAGTTGCCTGAAATCTCAGCAAACATTTTTTCACCCAAACTTGATCATTCTTTCAGGTAATGATCAGTACACCAAATCCACTTGGCTCACCAAATTTCGTTCTTCTAGGTTAAACCGTTCGTTTTCAGTAAACGTTTTCATTTTTAGGTTTCACTCTGTTTTCTCCTATAGTGATACATGTATTTGGAACTCTAAGTCAAACACGGTTTGTGCTGGCTCTTTGAAACTTGACACAATAAAGCAGTTTCAAGTTCTGTCTCTATGGTTTGTTTGCTGTTGATGTAGCCCTAAGCAGAGACTGGCAAAAATCACTTTCATGGAAATGGGTTGCCAAGCTTCCAAAAAACTACGAGTTGCCTGAAATCTCAGCAAACATTTTTTCACCCAATCTTGAAGATTCTTTCAGGTAATGATTAATACACCAGAACCACTTGGCTCACCAAATTTCGTTCTTCTAGATTAAACCGTTCGTTTGCAGTAACCGTTTTCATTTTTAGGTTTCACTCTGTTTTCTCCTATAGGGATACATGTATTTGGAACTCTAAATCAAACACGGTTTGTGCTAGCGCTTTGAAACTTGACACAATAAAGAATTTTCACGTTCTATCTCTATGGTTTGTTTGCTGTTGATGTAGCCCTAAGAAGAGACTGGCGAAAATGACCTTCTTGGAAAGGGGTTGCCAAGCTTTCAAAAAACTACGAGTTGCCTGAAATCTCAGCAAACATTTTTTCACCCAATCTTGATGATTCTTTCAGGTAATAATCAGTACACCAAAATCACTTGGCTCACCAAAGTTCGTTCTTCTAGGTTAAACCGTTCGTTTGCAGTAACCGTTTTCATTTTTAGGTTTCACTCTGTTTTCTCCTATAGGGATACATGTATTTGGAACTCTAAATCAAATACGGTTTGTGCTAGCCCTTTGAAACTTGACAAAATAAAGCAGTTTCAAGTTATATGTCTATGGTTTGTTTGCTGTTGATGTAGCCCTAAGCAGAGACTGACGAAAATCACTTTCATGGAAAGGGGTTGCCAAGCTTCCAAAAAACTACGAGTTGCCTGAAATCTCAGCAAACATTTTTTCACCCAATCTTGATGATTCTTTCAGGTAATGATCAGTACACCAAAATGACTTGGCTCACCAAATTTCGTTTTTCTAGGTTAAACCGTTCGTTTGCAGTAACCGTTTTCATTTTTAGGTTTCACTCTGTTTTCTCCTATAGGGATACATGTATTTAGAACTCTAAATCAAACACGGTTTGTGCTAGCCCTTTGAAACATGAGACAATAAAGCAGTTTCAACTTCTATCTCTATGGTTTGTTTGCTTTTGATGTAGCCCTAAGCAGAGACTGGCGAAAATCACTTTCAAAGAAAGGGGTTGCCAAGCTTCCAAAAAACTACGAGTTGCCTGAAATCTCACAAACCCTTTATTCACCCAAACTTGATGATTCTTTCAGGTAATGATCAGTACACCAAAACCACTTGGCTCACCAAATTTCGTTCTTCTAGGTTAAACCGTTCGTTTGCAGTAACCGTTTTCATTTTTAGGTTTCACTCTGTTTTCTCCTATAGGGATACATGTATTTAGAACTCTAAATCAAACACGGTTTGTGCTAGCCCTTTGAAACATGACACAATAAAGCAGTTTCAACCTCTATCTCTATGGTTTGTTTGCTTTTGATGTAGCCCTAAGCAGAGACTGGCGAAAATCACTTTCAAGGAAAGGGGTTGCAAAGCTTCCAAAAAACTACGAGTTGCCTGAAATCTAACAAACATTTTATTCACCCAAACTTGCTGATTCTTTCAGGTAATGATCAGTACACCAAAACCACTTGGCTCACCAAATTTCGTTCTTCTAGGTTAAACCGTTCATTTGCAGTAACCGTTTTCATTTTTAGGTTTCACTCTGTTTTCTCCTATAGGGATACATGTATTTGGAACTCTAAATCAAACACGGTTTGTGCTAGCTCTTTTAAACTTGACACAAGAAAGCAGTTTCAAGTTCTCTCTCTATGGTTTGTTTGCTGTTGATGTAGCCCTAAGCAGAGACTGGCAAAAATCACTTTTATGGAAAGGGGTTGCCAAGATTCCAAAAAAACTACGAGTTTCCTGAAATCTCAGCAAACATTTTTTCACCCAATCTTGATGATTCTTTCAGGTCATGATCAGTACACCAAAACCACTTGACTCACCAAATTTTGTTCTTCTAGATAAAACCGTTCGATTGCAGTAACCGTTTTCATTTTTAGGTTTCACTCTGTTTTCTCCTATAGGGATACATATATTTGGAACTCTAAATCAAACACGGTTTGTGCTAGCTCTTTGAAACTTGACACAATAAAGCAGTTTCAAGTTCTATCTCTATGGTTTGTTTGCTGTTGATGTAGCCCTAAGCAGACACTAGCGAAAATCCCTTTCAGGGAAAGGGGTTGCCAAGCTTCCAAAAAACTAAGAGTTGCCTGAAATCTCAGCAAACATTTTTTCACCCAATCTTGATGATTCTTTCAGGTAATGATCAGTACACCAAAACCATTTGGCTCACCAAATTTCGTTCTTCTAGGTTAAACCGTTCGTTTGCAGTAACCGTTTTCATTTTTAGGTTTCACTCTGTTTTCTCCTATAGGGATACATGTATTTGGAACTCTAAATCAAACACGGTTTGTGCTAGCTCTTTGAAACTTGACACAATAAAGCAGTTTCAAGTTCTATCTCTATGGTTTGTTTGCTGTTTATGTAGCCCTAAGCAGAGACTGGCGAAAATCACTTTCATGGAAAGGAATTGCCAAGCTTCCAAAAAACTACGAGTTGCCTGAAATCTCAGCAAACCCTTTATTCACCCAAACTTGATGATTCTTTCAGGTAATGATCAGTACACCAAAACCACTTGGCTCACCAAATTTCGTTCTTCTAGGTTAAACCGTTCGTTTGCAGTAACCGTTTTCATTTTTAGGTTTCACTCTGTTTTCTCCTATAGGGATACATGTATTTAGAACTCTAAATCAAACACGGTTTGTGCTAGCCCTTTGAAACATGACACAATAAAGCAGTTTCAACCTCTATCTCTATGGTTTGTTTGCTTTTGATGTAGCCCTAAGCAGAGACTGGCGAAAATCACTTTCAAGGAAAGGGGTTGCAAAGCTTCCAAAAAACTACGAGTTGCCTGAAATCTAACAAACATTTTATTAACCCAAACTTGCTGATTCTTTCAGGTAATGATCAGTACACCAAAACCACTTGGCTCACCAAATTTCGTTCTTCTAGGTTAAACCGTTCATTTGCAGTAACCGTTTTCATTTTTAGGTTTCACTCTGTTTTCTCCTATAGGGATACATGTATTTGGAACTCTAAATCAAACACGGTTTGTGCTAGCTCTTTTAAACTTGACACAAGAAAGCAGTTTCAAGTTCTCTCTCTATGGTTTGTTTGCTGTTGATGTAGCCCTAAGCAGAGACTGGCAAAAATCACTTTTATGGAAAGGGGTTGCCAAGATTCCAAAAAAACTACGAGTTTCCTGAAATCTCAGCAAACATTTTTTCACCCAATCTTGATGATTCTTTCAGGTCATGATCAGTACACCAAAACCACTTGACTCACCAAATTTTGTTCTTCTAGAAAAAACCGTTCGATTGCAGTAACCGTTTTCATTTTTAGGTTTCACTCTGTTTTCTCCTATAGGGATACATATATTTGGAACTCTAAATCAAACACGGTTTGTGCTAGCTCTTTGAAACTTGACACAATAAAGCAGTTTCAAGTTCTATCTCTATGGTTTGTTTGCTGTTGATGTAGCCCTAAGCAGACACTAGCGAAAATCCCTTTCAGGGAAAGGGGTTGCCAAGCTTCCAAAAAACTAAGAGTTGCCTGAAATCTCAGCAAACATTTTTTCACCCAATCTTGATGATTCTTTCAGGTAATGATCAGTACACCAAAACCATTTGGCTCACCAAATTTCGTTCTTCTAGGTTAAACCGTTCGTTTGCAGTAACCGTTTTCATTTTTAGGTTTCACTCTGTTTTCTCCTATAGGGATACATGTATTTGGAACTCTAAATCAAACACGGTTTGTGCTAGCTCTTTGAAACTTGACACAATAAAGCAGTTTCAAGTTCTATCTCTATGGTTTGTTTGCTGTTTATGTAGCCCTAAGCAGAGACTGGCGAAAATCACTTTCATGGAAAGGAATTGCCAAGCTTCCAAAAAACTACGAGTTGCCTGAAATCTCAGCAAACATTTTTTCACCCAATCTTGATGATTCTTTCAGAATCAGTACACCAAAACCACTTGGCTCACCAAATTTTGTTCTTCTAGGTTAAACCGTTCGTTTGCAGTAACCGTTTTCATTTTTAGGTTTCACTCTGTTTTCTCCTATAGGGATACATGTATTTGGAACTCTAAATCAAACACTGTTTGTGTTAGCTCTTTGAAACTTGACACAAGAAAGCAGTTTCAAGTTCTATCTCTATGGTTTGTTTGCTCTTGATGTAGCCCTAAGCAGAGACTGGCGAAAATCACTTTCATGGAAAGGGGTTGCCAAGCTTCCAAAAAACGACGAGTTGCCTGAAATCTCAGCAAACATTTTTTCACCCAATCTTGATGATTCTTTCAGGTAATGATTAGTACACCAAAACCACTTGGCTCACCAAATTTCGTTCTTCAAGGTTAAACATTTCGTTTGCAGTAACCGTTTTCATTTTTAGGTTTCACTCTGTTTTCTCCTATAGGGATACATGTATTTGGAACTCTAAATCAAACACGGTTTGTGCTAGCTCTTTGAACCTTGACACAATAAAGCAGTTTCTAATTCTATCTCTATGGTTTGTTCGCTGTTGATGTAGCCCTAAGCAGAGACTGGCGAAAATCACTTCCATGAAAAGGGGTTGCCAAGCTTCCAAAAAACTACGAGTTGCCTGAAATCTCAGCAAACATTATTTCACCCAATCTTGATAATTCTTTCAGGTAATGATCAGTACACCACAACCACTTGGCTCACCAAATTTTGTTCTTCTAGGTTAAACCGTTCGTTTGCAGTAACCGTTTTCATTTTTAGGTTTCACTCTGTTTTCTCCTATAGGGATACATGTATTTGGAACTCTAAATCAAACACGGTTTGTGCTAGCTCTTTGAAACTTGACACAATAAAGCAGTTTCAAGTTCTATCTTGCTGTTGATGTAGCCCTAAGCAGAGACTGGCGAAAATTACATTCATGGAAAGGGGTTGCCAAGCTTCCAAAAAACTTCGAGTTGCCTGAAATCTCAGCAAACATTTTTTCACCCAATCTTGATGATTCTTTCAGAATCAGTACACGAAAACCACTTGGCTCACCAAATTTTGTTCTTCTAGGTTAAACCGTTCGTTTGCAGTAACCGTTTTCATTTTTAGGTTTCACTCTGTTTTCTCCTATAGGGATACATGTATTTGGAACTCTAAATCAAACACGGTTTGTGCTAGCTCTTTGAAACTTGACACAATAAAGCAGTTTCTAGTTCTATCTCTATGGTTTGTTCGCTGTTCATGTAGCCCTAAGCAGAGACTGGCGAAAATCACTTTCATGAAAAGGGGTTGCCAAGCTTCCAAAAAACTACGTGTTGCCTGAAATCTCAGGAAACATTATTTCACCCAATCTTGATAATTCTTTCAGGTAATGGTAAGTACACCACAACCACTTGGCTCACCAAATTTTGTTCTTCTAGGTTAAACCGTTCGTTTGCAGTAACCGTTTTCATTTTTAGGTTTCACTCTGTTTTCTCCTATAGGGATACATATATTTGGAACTCTAAATCAAACACGGTTTGTGCTAGCTCTTTGAAACTTGACACAATAAAGCAGTTTCAAGTTGATCTTGCTGTTGATGTAGCCCTAAGCAGAGACTGGCGAAAATCACTTTCATGGAAAGGGGTTGCCAAGCTTCCAAAAAACTACGAGTTGCCTGAAATCTCAGCAAACATTTTTTCACCCAATCTTGATGATTCTTTCAGAATCAGTACACCAAAACCACTTGGCTCACCAAATTTCGTTCTTCTAGGTTAAACCGTTTGTTTGCAGTAACCGTTTTCATTTTTAGGTTTCACTCTGTTTTCTCCTATAGGGATACATGTATTTGGAACTCTAAATCAAACACTGTTTGTGCTAGCTCTTTGAAACTTGACACAAGAAAGGAGTTTCAAGTTCTATCTCTATGGTTTGTTTGCTCTTGATGTAGCCCTAAGCAGAGACTGGCGAAAATCACTTTCATGGAAAGGGGTTGCCAAGCTTCCAAAAAACTACGAGTTGCCTGAAATGTCAGCAAACATTTTTTCACCCAATCTTGATGGTTCTTTCAGGTAATGATCAGTACACCAAAACCACTTGGCTCACCAAATTTCGTTCTTCTAGGTTAAACCGTTCGTTTGCAGTAACCGTTTTCATTTTTAGGTTTCACTCTGTTTTCTCCTATAGGGATACATGTATTTGGAACTCTAAATCAAACACGGTTTGTGCTAGCTCTTTGAAACTTGACACAATAAAGCAGTTTCAAGTTCTATCTTGCTGTTGATGTAGCCCTAAGCAGAGACTGGCGAAAATCACATTCATGGAAAGGGGTTGCCAAGCTTCCAAAAAACTACGAGTTGCCTGAAATCTCAGCAAACATTTTTTCACCCAATCTTGATGATTCTTTCAGGTAATGATCAGTACACCAAAACCACTTGGCTCACCAAATTTCGTTCTTCAAGGTTAAACATTTCGTTTGCAGTAACCGTTTTCATTTTTAGGTTTCACTCTGTTTTCTCCTATAGGGATACATGTATTTGGAACTCTAAATCAAACACGGTTTGTGCTAGCTCTTTGAAACTTGACACAATAAAGCAGTTTCTAATTCTATCTCTATGGTTTGTTCGCTGTTGATGTAGCCCTAAGCAGAGACTGGCGAAAATCACTTCCATGAAAAGGGGTTGCCAAGCTTCCAAAAAACTACGAGTTGCCTGAAATCTCAGCAAACATTATTTCACCCAATCTTGATAATTCTTTCAGGTAATGATCAGTACACCACAAACATTTGGCTCACCAAATTTTGTTCTTCTAGGTTAAACCGTTCGTTTTCAGTAACCGTTTTCATTTTTAGGTTTCACTCTGTTTTCTCCTATAGGGATACATGTATTTGGAACTCTAAATCAAACACGGTTTGTGCTAGCTCTTTGAAACTTGACACAATAAAGCAGTTTCAAGTTCTATCTTGCTGTTGATGTAGCCCTAAGCAGAGACTGGCGAAAATCACATTCATGGAAAGGGGTTGCCAAGCTTCCAAAAAACTACGAGTTGCCTGAAATCTCAGCAAACATTTTTTCACCCAATCTTGATGATTCTTTCAGAATCAGTACACCAAAACCACTTGGCTCACCAAATTTTGTTCTTCTAGGTTAAACCGTTCGTTTGCAGTAACCGTTTTCATTTTTAGGTTTCACTCTGTTTTCTCCTATAGGGATACATGTATTTGGAACTCTAAATCAAACACGGTTTGTGCTAGCTCTTTGAAACTTGACACAATAAAGCAGTTTCTAGTTCTATCTCTATGGATTGTTCGCTGTTCATGTAGCCCTAAGCAGAGACTGGCGAAAATCACTTTCATGAAAAGGGGTTGCCAAGCTTCCAAAAAACTACGTGTTGCCTGAAATCTCAGGAAACATTATTTCCCCCAATCTTGATAATTCTTTCAGGTAATGATAAGTACACCACAACCACTTGGCTCACCAAATTTTGTTCTTCTAGGTTAAACCGTTCGTTTGCAGTAACCGTTTTCATTTTTAGGTTTCACTCTGTTTTCTCCTATAGGGATACATATATTTGGAACTCTAAATCAAACACGGTTTGTGCTAGCTCTTTGAAACTTGACACAATAAAGCAGTTTCAAGTTCTATCTTGCTGTTGATGTAGCCCTAAGCAGAGACTGGCGAAAATCACTTTCATGGAAAGGGGTTGCCAAGCTTCCAAAAAACTACGAGTTGCCTGAAATCTCAGCAAACATTTTTTCACCCAATCTTGATGATTCTTTCAGAATCAGTACACCAAAACCACTTGGCTCACCAAATTTCGTTCTTCTAGGTTAAACCGTTTGTTTGCAGAAACCGTTTTCATTTTTAGGTTTCACTCTGTTTTCTCCTATAGGGATACATGTATTTGGAACTCTAAATCAAACACTGTTTGTGCTAGCTCTTTGAAACTTGACACAAGAAAGGAGTTTCAAGTTCTATCTCTATGGTTTGTTTGCTCTTGATGTAGCCCTAAGCAGAGACTGGCGAAAATCACTTTCATGGAAAGGGGTTGCCAAGCTTCCAAAAAACTACGAGTTGCCTGAAATGTCAGCAAACATTTTTTCACCCAATCTTGATGGTTCTTTCAGGTAATGATCAGTACACCAAAACCACTTGGCTCACCAAATTTCGTTCTTCAAGGTTAAACATTTCGTTTGCAGTAACCGTTTTCATTTTTAGGTTTCACTTTGTTTTCTCCTATAGGGATACATGTATTTGGAACTCTAAATCAAACACGGTTTGTGCTAGCTCTTTGAAACTTGACACAATAAAGCAGTTTCTAGTTCTATCTCTATGGTTTGTTCGCTGTTGATGTAGCCCTAAGCAGAGACTGGCGAAAATCACTTCCATGAAAAGGGGTTGCCAAGCTTCCAAAAAACTACGAGTTGCCTGAAATCTCAGCAAACATTATTTCACCCAATCTTGATAATTCTTTCAGGTAATGATCAGTACACCACAACCACTTGGCTCACCAAATTTTGTTCTTCTAGGTTAAACCGTTCGTTTGCAGTAACCGTTTTCATTTTTAGGTTTCACTCTGTTTTCTCCTATAGGGATACATGTATTTGGAACTCTAAATCAAACACGGTTTGTGCTAGCTCTTTGAAACTTGACACAATAAAGCAGTTTCAAGTTCTATCTCTATGGTTTGTTTGCTGTTTATGTAGCCCTAAGCAGAGACTGGCGAAAATCACTTTCATGGAAAGGAATTGCCAAGCTTCCAAAAAACTACGAGTTGCCTGAAATCTCAGCAAACATTTTTTCACCCAATCTTGATGATTCTTTCAGAATCAGTACACCAAAACCACTTGGCTCACCAAATTTTGTTCTTCTAGGTTAAACCGTTCGTTTGCAGTAACCGTTTTCATTTTTAGGTTTCACTCTGTTTTCTCCTATAGGGATACATGTATTTGGAACTCTAAATCAAACACTGTTTGTGCTAGCTCTTTGAAACTTGACACAAGAAAGCAGTTTCAAGTTCTATCTCTATGGTTTGTTTGCTCTTGATGTAGCCCTAAGCAGAGACTGGCGAAAATCACTTTCATGGAAAGGAATTGCCAAGCTTCCAAAAAACGACGAGTTGCCTGAAATCTCAGCAAACATTTTTTCACCCAATCTTGATGATTCTTTCAGAATCAGTACACCAAAACCACTTGGCTCACCAAATTTTGTTCTTCTAGGTTAAACCGTTCGTTTGCAGTAACCGTTTTCATTTTTAGGTTTCACTCTGTTTTCTCCTATAGGGATACATGTATTTGGAACTCTAAATCAAACACTGTTTGTGCTAGCTCTTTGAAACTTGACACAAGAAAGCAGTTTCAAGTTCTATCTCTATGGTTTGTTTGCTCTTGATGTAGCCCTAAGCAGAGACTGGCGAAAATCACTTTCATGGAAAGGGGTTGCCAAGCTTCCAAAAAACTACGAGTTGCCTGAAATCTCAGCAAACATTTTTTCACCCAATCTTGATGATTCTTTCAGGTAATGATCAGTACACCAAAACCACTTGGCTCACCAAATTTCGTTCTTCAAGGTTAAACATTTCGTTTGCAGTAACCGTTTTCATTTTTAGGTTTCACTCTGTTTTCTCCTATAGGGATACATGTATTTGGAACTCTAAATCAAACACGGTTTGTGCTAGCTCTTTGAAACTTGACACAATAAAGCAGTTTCTAATTCTATCTCTATGGTTTGTTCGCTGTTGATGTAGCCCTAAGCAGAGACTGGCGAAAATCACTTCCATGAAAAGGGGTTGCCAAGCTTCCAAAAAACTACGAGTTGCCTGAAATCTCAGCAAACATTATTTCACCCAATCTTGATAATTCTTTCAGGTAATGATCAGTACACCACAAACATTTGGCTCACCAAATTTTGTTCTTCTAGGTTAAACCGTTCGTTTTCAGTAACCGTTTTCATTTTTAGGTTTCACTCTGTTTTCTCCTATAGGGATACATGTATTTGGAACTCTAAATCAAACACGGTTTGTGCTAGCTCTTTGAAACTTGACACAATAAAGCAGTTTCAAGTTCTATCTTGCTGTTGATGTAGCCCTTAGCAGAGACTGGCGAAAATCACATTCATGGAAAGGGGTTGCCAAGCTTCCAAAAAACTACGAGTTGCCTGAAATCTCAGCAAACATTTTTTCACCCAATCTTGATGATTCTTTCAGAATCAGTACACCAAAACCACTTGGCTCACCAAATTTTGTTCTTCTAGGTTAAACCGTTCGTTTGCAGTAACCGTTTTCATTTTTAGGTTTCACTCTGTTTTCTCCTATAGGGATACATGTACTTGGAACTCTAAATCAAACACGGTTTGTGCTAGCTCTTTGAAACTTGACACAATAAAGCAGGTTCTAATTCTATCTCTATGGTTTGTTCGCTGTTGATGTAGCCCTAAGCAGAGACTGGCGAAAATCACTTCAATGAAAAGGGGTTGCCAAGCTTCAAAAAAACTACGAGTTGCCTGAAATCTCAGCAAACATTGTTTCACCCAATCTTGATAATTCTTTCAGGTAATGATCAGTACACCACAAACATTTGGCTCACCAAATTTTGTTCTTCTAGGTTAAACCGTTCGTTTTCAGTAACCGTTTTCATTTTTAGGTTTCACTCTGTTTTCTCCTATAGGGATACATGTATTTGGAACTCTAAATCAAACACGGTTTGTGCTAGCTCTTTGAAACTTGACACAATAAAGCAGTTTCAAGTTCTATCTTGCTGTTGATGTAGCCCTAAGCAGAGACTGGCGAAAATCACATTCATGGAAAGGGGTTGCCAAGCTTCCAAAAAACTACGAGTTGCCTGAAATCTCAGCAAACATTTTTTCACCCAATCTTGATGATTCTTTCAGAATCAGTACACCAAAACCACTTGGCTCACCAAATTTTGTTCTTCTAGGTTAAACCGTTCGTTTGCAGTAACCGTTTTCATTTTTAGGTTTCACTCTGTTTTCTCCTATAGGGATACATGTATTTGGAACTCTAAATCAAACACGGTTTGTGCTAGCTCTTTGAAACTTGACACAATAAAGCAGTTTCTAGTTTTATCTCTATGGTTTGTTCGCTGTTGATGTAGCCCTAAGCAGAGACTGGCGAAAATCACTTCCATGAAAAGGGGTTGCCAAGCTTCCAAAAAACTACGTGTTGCCTGAAATCTCAGGAAACATTATTTCACCCAATCTTGATAATTCTTTCAGGTAATGATCAGTACACCACAACCACTTGGCTCACCAAATTTTGTTCTTCTAGGTTAAACCGTTCGTTTGCAGTAACCGTTTTCATTTTTAGGTTTCACTCTGTTTTCTCCTATAGGGATACATATATTTGGAACTCTAAATCAAACATGGTTTGTGCTAGCTCTTTGAAACTTGACACAATAAAGCAGTTTCAAGTTCTATCTTGCTGTTGATGTAGCCCTAAGCAGAGACTGGCGAAAATCACTTTCATGGAAAGGGGTTGCCAAGCTTCCAAAAAACTACGAGTTGCCTGAAATCTCAGCAAACATTTTTTCACCCAATCTTGATGATTCTTTCAGAATCAGTACACCAAAACCACTTGGCTCACCAAATTTCGTTCTTCTAGGTTAAACCGTTCGTTTGCAGTAACCGTTTTCATTTTTAGGTTTCACTCTGTTTTCTCCTATAGAGATACATGTATTTGGAACTCTAAATCAAACACTGTTTGTGCTAGCTCTTTGAAACTTGACACAAGAAAGGAGTTTCAAGTTCTATCTCTATGGTTTGTTTGCTCTTGATGTAGCCCTAAGCAGAGACTGGCGAAAATCACTTTCATGGAAAGGGGTTGCCAAGCTTCCAAAAAACTACGAGTTGCCTGAAATCTAAGCAAACATTTTTTCACCCAATCTTGATGGTTCTTTCAGGTAATGATCAGTACACCAAAACCACTTGGCTCACCAAATTTCGTTCTTCGAGGTTTAACATTTCGTTTGCAGTAACCGTTTTCATTTTTAGGTTTCACTTTGTTTTCTCCTATAGGGATACATGTATTTGGAACTCTAAATCAAACACGGTTTGTGCTAGCTCTTTGAAACTTGACACAAGAAAGCAGTTCCAAGTTCTATCTCTATGGTTTGTTTGCTGGTGATGTAGCCCTAAGCAGAGACTGGCGAAAATCACTTCCATGAAAAGGGGTTGCCAAGCTTCCAAAAAACTACGAGTTGCCTGAAATCTCAGCAAACATTATTTCACCCAATCTTGATAATTCTTTCAGGTAATGATCATTACACCACAACCACTTGGCTCACCAAATTTTGTTCTTCTAGGTTAAACCGTTCGTTTGCAGTAACCGTTTTCATTTTTAGGTTTCACTCTGTTTTCTCCTATAGGGATACATGTATTTGGAACTCTAAATCAAACACGGTTTGTGCTAGCTCTTTGAAACTTGACACAATAAAGCAGTTTCAAGTTCTATCTTGCTGTTGATGTAGCCTTAAGCAGACACTGGCGAAAATCACATTCATGGAAAGGGGTTGCCAAGCTTCCAAAAAACTACGAGTTGCCTGAAATCTCAGCAAATATTTTTTCACCCAATCTTGATGATTCTTTCAGAATCAGTACACCAAAACCACTTGGCTCACCAAATTTTGTTCTTCTAGGTTAAACCGTTCGTTTGCAGTAACCGTTTTCATTTTTTGGTTTCACTCTGTTTTCTCCTCTAGAGATACATGTATTTGGAACTCTAAATCAAACACTGTTTGTGCTAGCTCTTTGAAACTTGACACAAGAAAGCAGTTTCAAGTTCTATCTCTATGGTTTGTTTGCTCTTGATGTAGCCCTAAGCAGGGACTGGCGAAAATCACTTCCATGGAAAGGGGATGCCAAGCTTCCAAAAAACTACGAGTTGCCTGAAATCTAAGCAAACATTTTTTCACCCAATCTTGATGATTCTTTCAGGTAATGATCAGTACACCAAAACCACTTGGCTCACCAAATTTCGTTCTTCAAGGTTAAACATTTCGTTTGCAGTAACCGTTTTCATTTTTAGGTTTCACTCTGTTTTCTCCTATAGGGATACATGTATTTGGAACTCTAAATCAAACACGGTTTGTGCTAGCTCTTTGAAAATTGACACAATAAAGCAGTTTCTAGTTCTATCTCTATGGTTTGTTCGCAGTTGATGTAGCCCTAAGCAGAGACTGGCGAAAATCACTTCCATGAAAAGGGGTTGCCAAGCTTCCAAAAAACTACGAGTTGCCTGAAATCTCACCAACCATTATTTCACCCAATCTTGATAATTCTTTCAGGTAATGATCAGTACACCACAACCACTAAGCTCACCAAATTTTGTTCTTCTAGGTTAAACCGTTCGTTTGCAGTAACCGTTTACATTTTTAGGTTTCACTCTGTTTTCTCCTAAAGGGATACATGTATTTGGAACTCTAAATCAAACACGGTTTGTGCTAGCTCTTTGAAACTTGACACAATAAAGCAGTTTCAAGTTCTATCTTGCTGTTGATGTAGCCCTAAGCAGAGACTGGCCAAAATCACTTTCATGGAAAGGGGTTGCCAAGCTTCCAAAAAACTACGAGTTGCCTGAAATCTCAGCAAACATTTTTTCACCCAATCTTGATGATTCTTTCAGAATCAGTACACCAAAACCACTTGGCTCACCAAATTTTGTTCTTCTAGGTTAAACCGTTCGTTTGCAGTAACCGTTTTC
>NW_027524817.1:0-27577 GCF_052094955.1 Ictidomys tridecemlineatus
AGACCTTCTGCACCCCATTCTCCAACCTCTGCTCACTGTAACAGTACTTCTGGAGAACAATCTACAAACTCTGCTCTCTGTAACTCTCCTTCTGCACCCCAGTCTCCTCCTCTGCTCTGTGTAACACTCCTTCTGCACCCTAGTCTCTATCTTCTGCTCTCTGTTAGAATCCTTCTGCACCCCAGTCTCTAACCACTCCTCTCTGTAACAGTCCTACTGCTCCTCAGTCTCCAACCTCTACTCTTTGTAATGAACCTTCAGTACCTCATTCTCCAACTGCTGCTCTCTGTAACAGGCCTTCTGAACCCCATTCTCCAACCTATGCTTTCTGGATCGGTTCTTTTGCAAATCAGTATCCTACCTCTGCTCTCTGTAACAATTCTTCTGCACCTGAGTCTTTAACCTCTTCTCTCTGAAATTGTCTGTCTGCACCCCAGTATCCAAACTCTGTTCTCTTTATCAGTCCTTCTGCACCCCAGTATCCAACTTCTGCTCTCTGTAACAGTCCTTCTGTACCACAGTCTCAAAACTCTGCTCACAGTAACGGTCCTTCTGCATCCCAGTCTCCGAACTCTGCTCTCTGCAACAGTCCTTCTGCACCCCAGTCTCCAACCTCTGCTGCCTGCAAAAGTCCTTCTACACCCCAGTCTCCCAACTCTGCTATCTGCAACAGTCCTTCTGCACCCCAGTCTCCAACTTCTGCTCTCTGTAACAATCTTTCTGTACCTCAGTCTCAAACCGCTACTCTCTATAACAGTTTTTCTGCATCTCAGTCTCCAACCTCTGCTCTCTGCAAAAGTCCTTAAGCACCGCTGTCTCAAATTCTGGTCCCTGCAACAGTCGTTCTACACCCCAGTCTCCATCCTCTGCTATCTACAAAAGTCCTTTTGCACCTTAGTCTCCAACCTCTGCTCTCTGCAACGAACTTTCTGCACCCCAGTCTCAAACATCTGCTCTCTGCAACAGTCCTTCTGCACCTCAGTCTGAAAATTCTGCTCTCTGCATCGATCCTTCTGGACCTCAGTCTTGAAACTCTACTCTCTGCAACGATCCTTCTTCACCTCAGTTCCCAAACTCTGACCTGCAATGGTCCTTCTTAACCCCAGTATTCAACCTCTGCTCTCTGTAACAATCCTTCTGCACCTCAGTCTCCAACATCTGCTCTCTGAAAAAGTCCTTCTGAACCCCAGTCTCTAACATCTGCTCTCTGCAACAGTCCTTCTTCACCTCAGTCTCTAACCTCTACTCTCGTTAACAGTCCTTCTGCACTTCACTCTCCAACATTTGCTCTTTGTAAGATTCTTCTGCAACCCAGTATCCAAACTCTGCCCTCTGTAACAATTCTTCTGCACCCCTTCTCCAAACTCTGTTCTCTGTTACAGTCCTTCTGCACCCCATTCTCCAACCTCTGCACTCTGTAACAGGCCTTTTGAACCCCATTCTCCAACCTCTTCTCTCTGTAATAGTGCTTCTTCACCTCAGTCTACAAACTCTGCTCTCTGCAACAGTCCATCTGCACCCCAGTCTCCAAACTCTGCTTACTGTATCACTCCATCTGCACCACACTTTCCAACATTTGCTCTCTATAAGAGTCTTTCTGCACCTCAGTCTACAAACTCTGATCTCTGCAACAGTCCTACTGCACTCAAATCTCCAACATCTGCTTTCTGCAACAGGCCTTCTGCACCAAATATCTAACCTCTGCCTCTGAAACACTCCCTCTGCAACCCAGTCTCCAAAATCTGCTCTCTGTAACAATTTTTCTGCACCTCAGTCTTCAACCTCTGCTCTCTGCAACAGTCCTTCTGCACCTCAGTCTACAAAAACTACTCTCTGTAAATGTACTTCTGAACCCCTTGTCAAAACTCTGCTGTCCGTAACAGGCCTTCTGAACCAAATCCTCCAACCTCTGTGCTTTATAACAATCCTTCTGCTCCCCAGTTTCAAAATTTTGCTCTCTACACGATTCTTCTGCACCCCAGTGTCCAACCTCTGCTCTCTGTAACAGTCCTGCTGCACCTCGGTCTAAAACCTCTGCTCTTTGTAAGATCCTTTTGCAACCTTGTCTAAAAACTCTGCTCTCTATAGGAGTTCTTCTGCACCCCAGTCTCTAACCTCTGCTCTATGTAACAGGCCTTTTGCACCCAAATCTCCCACCTCTACTCTCAGTAACAGTCCTTTTGCACCTCAGTCTCCAAACTCAGCTCTCTGCATCGATCCTTCTAGACCTCAGTCTTGAAACTCTACTCTCTGTAACACTCCTTCTGCACCCCAGTCTGAAACTTCTGCTGTCTGCAAAGATCCTTCTGCACACCAGTCTCCAACCTATGCTCTCTGCAACAGTGCTTGTAAACCCCAGTCTCTAAACTCTGCTCTCTGCAATAGTCCTTCTTCACCCCAGGCTCCAACTTCTGTTCTCTGTAACAATCCTTCTTCACCTCAGTTACCAAACTCTGATCTCTGCAAAGGTCCTTCTGCACCACAGTCTCCAACGTCTGCTCTCAGTAACAGTACTGCTGCACCTCGGTCTACAACCTCTGCTTTTTGTAAGATCCTTCTGCAACCTGGTCTAAAAACTGCTCTCTCAAGAGTTCTTCTGCAACCTAGTCTCCAACCTCTGCTCTCTGTAACAGGCCTTTTGCACCCAAATCTCCCTCCTCTACTCTCTGTAACAGTCCTTTTGAACCTCAGTCTCCAACCTCTGCTCTCTGCAACAGTCCTTTTGCACCTCAGTCTCCAAACTCAGCTCTCTGCATCGATCCTTCTGCACCTCAGTCTCAAAACTCTACTCTCTGTAACACTCCTTTTGCACCCTAATCTCAAAACTCTGCTGTCTGCAAAGATCCTTCTGCACACCAGTCTCCAACATCTGCTCTCTGCAACAGTCCTTCTGCACCCCTGTCTCCAAACTCTGCTCTCTGCAACAGTCCTATTGCAACTCAGTCTAAAAACTCTGTTATCTACAACGATCCGTCTACACCCCAGTCTTCAAACTCTTCCCTCTGTAATACTCCCGTTGAACCTCAGTCTCGAAACTCTGCTCTCTTTAAGATCTTTCTGCAACCCTGAATACAAACTCTGCTCTCTGTAACAGTGAGTATGCACTCCAGTCTCCAAACTTTGCTCTCTGCAACAGTGCTTGTAAAACCCAGTCTCCAAACTCTGCTCTCTGCAACAGTCCATCTGCACCCCAGGCTCCATCTTCTGTTCTCTGTAACAATCCATCTTCACCTCAGTTACCGAACTCTGATCTCTGCAATGGTCCTCTGCTCCACAGTCTCCAACCTCTGCTCTCTGTAGCAATCTTTCCACACCCCAGTATCCAGACCCTACTCTCTACTACAATCCTTTTGCACACCAGTGTCCAACCTCTGCTCTCTGCAGAAGTCTTACTGCAACCCAGTCTCCAACATCTACTCCCTGCAACAGTCCTTCTGCACCTCAGTCTGACAACTCTGCTCTCTACAACGATTCTTGTACACCCCAGTCTCCAAACTCTGCTTTTTGTAATAGTCTTTCTGCACATCAGTCTCCAACCTCTGCTCTCTGTAAGATTCTTCTGCACCCCAGTTTCCAAATTCTGCTCTATGTAATATTCCTTCTGCTCCCCAGTCTCCAACCTCTGCTCTCTGTAACAGTCCTTCTGCTCCGCAGTCTCCAACCTCTGCTCTCAGTTACAGTCTTTCTGTCCCGCAGACTCAAACCTCTGCTACCTGTAAGGGTTTTTCTGCACCCCAGTCTACAACCTCTGCTCTCTGTAATAATCCTTCTTCACCCCAGTCTTCAACCTCTGCTCTCTGCAATGATCCTTTTGCACCCCACTCTTTAACATGTGCTCTTTGAAAAGTCCTTCTGCACCCCAGTCTTCAACTTCTGCAGTCTGCAACAGTCTACCTGAAGCTCAGTGTGAAAACTCTGCTCTCTGCAATGATCCTTGTGCACTCCAGTCTCCCAAATCTGCTTTCTGTAACTGTCCTTCTGCACCTAAGTCTCCAAATTCTGCCTCTGTAACATTCCTACTGAAAGGCAGTCTCCAACCTCTACTCTCTGCAACAGTGCTTCTGCACACAAATCTCAAACCTGTGATCTCCGCAACAGTTCTTCTACACCCCATGTAAAGCCTCTGCTCTCTGCAGCAGTCCCTCTGCAACCCAGTCTCCAACCTCCACTCTTTATAACGATCCTTCTGGACGTCATTCTCAAAACTCTACTCTTTGTAAAAGTACTTCTGCACCCCTTCTCCAAACTCTGCTCTCTGTAACAGGCCTTCTACACCCCAGTCTCCGACCTCTTTTCTGTATAACAATCCTTCTGCACCCCAGTCTCCAACATGTGCTCTCTGCAATAGTCCTTCTGCACCTCAGTCTGAAAACTCTGTACTCTGCAACGATCAATCTGCACCCTAGTCTCCAACCTCTGCTCTCTGTAACAGTCTTGCTTCAACTTGGTCTACAACCTCTGCTCTCTGTAAGATCCTTGAGAAACGTTTTCTAAAAACTCTGCTCTCTGTAATAGTTCTTCTGCACCCCAGTCTCCAACCTCGGCTCTCGGTAACAGTTTTTTTTGAACCTCAATCTCCAAACTCTGCTCTAAGCAACGATTCTTCTGCACCTCAGTCTCCAAACTCTACTCTCTGTAACAGTCCTTCTGCATCCCAGTCTCAAACCTCTTCTGTCTGCAACGATCCTTCGGCACCTCAGTCTCAAACCTCTGCTCTCTGTAACTATCCTTATGCACCTCAGTCTTCAACCTCTGCTCTCAGCAAAAGTCATTCTACACCCCAATCTCTAACCTCTGTTTTCTGCAACAGTCCTTCTAAATCACAGTCTCCAACATCTGCTCTCTGCAACAGTACTTCTGCACCCTAGTCTCCAACGTATGCTCTCTTTAACGGTCCTTCTGTACTGCAGACTCCAAACTCTGCTCTCTCTAGCGGTCTTTCTGCACCAAAGTCTCCAACCTCTGCTCTCTGTATCAGTACTTCTGAACCCCAGTCTCCAAACTCTGCTCTCTGTAACATTTCTTCTGCATCTCAGTCTCCAACCTCTGCTCTTTCCGACAGTTCATCTGCACCCCTGTCTCCCACCTCTGCTATCTGCAACAGTCCTTCTGCACCCCAGTCTCCAATCAGCTCTCTGAAACAATCCTACTGCTCCTCAGTTTCAAACCTCTAATATCTGAAACTGTCCTTCTGCGCCTCAGTCTACAAATCCTGCTCTCTATAAGATCCTTCTGCACCCCTGTATCCAACCTCTGCTCTCTGTAACAGAACTTCTGAATCCGAGTCTCCAAACTCTGCTCTCAGTAGCAGTCCTTCTGCACCCCAGTCTCAAACCTCTGCTCTCTACAACAGTCCTTCTGCACCTGAGGTACCAAAATCTGCTCTCTGCAACAGTTCTTCTGTGCCCAAGTCTCCAACTTCTGCTTTCTAAAACAGTTCTTCTGCACCTCAGTCTCAAAACCCTGCTCTCTGCAACGACCCTTATCCACCCCAGTCTCCAACCTCTTTTCTCTGTAACAGTCCTACAGCACCTCAGTCTCCCAACTCTGCTCTCTGTAAGATTTTTCTGCCACCCAGTCTTTAAACTCTGCACTCTGTAACAGTCTTTGTGCACAACAGTCTCCAACCTCTGCTCTCTGTAACAGACATTCTGCACCCCAGTCTTTAACCTCTTCTCTCTGCAACGATTCTTCTCCACCCCATTCTCCAACATCTGATCTCTGCAACACTCCTTTTGAACCCCAGTCTCCATACTCTGCTCTCTGTAAGATCCATCTGAACCCCAGTCTCCAAACTCTACTCTCTGTAACAGTCCTTCTGCACCCCAGTCTCCAAACTCTGCTCTCTCTAGCAGTCCTTCTGTACCTCAGTCTCCAACCTCTGCTCTTTGTAACAGTCCTTCTGCAACCGAGGTTCTAAAATCTGCTCTCTTGAACGATCCTTGTTGAACCCAGTCTCTAATGTCTGCTCTTTGCAACAGTCCTTCTGCACCACAGTCTCCAACCTTTGCTCTCTGTAAGATCTTTCTGCACTCCAGTTTCCAAACTCTGCTCTCTGTAACATTCCTTCTCCACCCCAGTCTCCAACCTCTGTCCTCTGCAACAGTTTTTCTGCTCCCCAGAATCCGAAATCTGCTCTCTGTAACAGTTCTTCTGTACAGCAGTCTCCAACTTCTGCTCTTTGTACCAATCCTTCTACACCCCAGTCTCCATCTCTGCTTTCTTTATTAGTCTGCCTGAACCCCAGTCTCCAACCTCTGTTCTCTCTATCTATCCTTCTGCACCTTAGTCTCCAACCATTGCTCTATGTAAGAGTTCTTCTGCACCCCAGTCTCCAACCTCTGCTCTCGGTAACCGACCTATACCGCAGTCTCCAAACTCTGCTCTCTGTAATGGTCCTTCTGCAGCCCAATTTCGAAACTCTGCTTTCTGTAACAGTCCTTCTGCACCTGAGTCTACAAACTCTTCTCTCTTTAACAGTCCTTCTACATCTCAATCCCCATCCTCTGCTTTCTGTAAGAGTCCTCCTGCACCTAAGTCTCCAACCTCTGCTCTCTGTAAGATCCTTCAGCAACCCAGTCTCCAAACACTGCTCTGCATAACAGTCCTTCTGCACCCCAGTCTATCACCTCTCCTCTCTGTAACTGGCCTTCTGCACGCCAGTCTACAAACTCTGCTCTCCCCAACGATACTTTTACACCCCAGTCTCCAAACTCTGCTCTCTGCAATGATCCTACTGCACCCCAATCTCCAAACTCTGATATCTACAATAGTCCTTCTGTACCGCAGTCTCCACATTCTGCTCTCTGTAAGATCCTTCTGCACCCCTTTCTTCTAGCTCTGCTCTATGTAACAGGACTTCTACACCTCAGTCTCCAATCTCTGCTCTTTGCAACAGTCCTTCTGCACCCCAGTCTCCAAACTCTGCTCTCTGTAGCGATCCTTCTGCACCTAAGTCTCCAACCTCTGCTCTATGCAACAGTCCTTCTGCACCCCAGTCTCCAAGCCCTGCTTTCTGTAACAGTCCTTCTGCACTTCAATGTCCAAACTCCGCTCTCTGTCAAAATTCTTCTTCACCTCAGTCTCCAAACTCTGTTCTCTGTAACAGGCCATCTGCACCCCAGTCTTCAACCTCTGCACTCTGTAACGATCTTTCTGCACCTCAGTCTCCAAACTCTGCTCTCTGTAACAGACCTTCTGCACCCCATTCTCCAACCTCTGCTCTCTGTAACAGTTTTTCTGGTCACCAATCTACAAACTCTGCTCTCTGTAACGCTCCTTCTGCACACCAGACTCCATCCTCTGCCCTCTGAAACACTCCTTCTGCACCCCAGTATCCATCCTCTGCTCTCTGTAAGAATCCCTCTGCACCCCAGTCGCCAACCGCTCCTCTCTGTAACAGTCCTACTGCACCTCAGTCTCCAACATCTGCTCTCTCTAATGAACCCTCAGAAACTCAGTCTCCAACCGCTGCTCTCTGTAACAGGCCTTCTGATCCCCATTCTCCAACCTATGCTTTCTGGATCAGTCTTTTTGCAAACCAGTATCCTACCTCTGCTCTCTGTAACAATCCTTCTGCACCTGAGTCTCCAACCTCTGCTCTCCGAAACGGTCCGCCTGCACTTCTGTCTCCAAACTCTGTTCTCTGCATCAGTCCTTCTGCACTCCAGTATCCAACCTCTGCTCTCTCTAACAGTCTTTCTGCATCTCAGTGTCCTACCTATGCTCTCTGCAAAAGTCCTTCAGCACCGCAGTCTAAAACTTCTCTTCCCTTTAACAGTCCATCTACACCCCAGTCTCCAAACGCTGCTATCTGCAACAGTTCTTCTGCACCCCTGTCTCTAAACTATGCTCTCTGTAACAATCCTACTGCATCTCAGTCTACAACCTCTACTCTCTTAAACAGTCCTTCTCCACCTCAGTCTCCAACGTCTGCTCTCTGTAAGATCCTTCTGCAACCCAGTCTCCAATCTCTGCCCCCTTTAACATTCCTTCTGCACCCCTTATCCAAACTCTCCTCTCCATAACAGACCTTCTACACCCCAGTCTCCAAAGTCTGTTTTCTATAACAATCCTTCTGCACCCCAGTATCTAAATTCTTCCCTCTACAACGATCCTTCAGCACCCCAGTCTCCACCCTCTGCACTCTGCAACAGTCTTTCTGAACCCCAGTCTCCAACATGTGCTCACTGAAACAGTCCTTCTGCACCTCAGTCTTAAAACTCTCTTCTCTGCAATGATCCTTCTGCACCTTAGTCTCCAACTTCTACTCTCCGTAACAGTCCTTCTGCACCTCAGTCTCCAACATCTGCTCTCTGTACCAGTCCTGCTACACCTCGGTCTACAATCTCTGCTCTTCGTAAGATCCTTCTGCAACCTTGTCTAAAAACTCTGCTCTCTGTAACAGTTATTCTGCACCCCAGTCTCCAAACTCTGCTCTCTGTAACAGACCTTTTCTACCCCAATCTCCAACCTCTACTCTCTGTAACAGTGTTTTTGCAACTCAGTCTCCAACCTCTTCTCTCTGCAACGGTCTTTCTGCACCTCAGTCTCCAGCTCTACTCTCTGTAAAAGTCATTCTGTACCCCAGTCTCAAAGCTCTGCTGTCTGTAACGATGCTTCTGCACCCCATTCTCCAACGTCTACTCTCTGCAAAACTCCTTCTGCACCCCAGTCTTTAACCTATGCTCTCTGCAACGATTCTCTGCACACCAGTCTCCAATGTCTGCTTTCTGTCAGAACCTTCTGCATGCCAGTTTAAAAACTCTGCTCTCTGTAACATTCTTACTACACCCCAGGATCCATCTTAAGCATTCTGCACCGGTCCTGCTGCACCCCAGTCTCCAAACTCTGTTCTCTGCAGCAGTCCATCTGCTCCCCAGTCTCCAACATCTGCTCTCTGTAACGGTCCTTCTGCATTCCAGTCTCAAAACTCTGCTTTCTGTATCAGTCCTTCTGTACCACTCTTTCCAACCTCGGCTCTGTGTAACAGTCCCTCTGCACCTCTGTCTCCAACCTCTGCTTTCTGCAAACTTACTTCTGCACCCCATTCTAACATCTCTGCTCTCTGCAAAAGTCCTTCTGAAAAACAGTCTCCAACATTCGCTCTCTGCAACAGTCATACTGTACCGTAGTCTCCAAACTCTGCTCTCTGTAACGGTCCTTCTGCACCCCAGTCTCCAACCTCTGCTTTCTGTATCAGTAATTGCACACCAGTCTCCAAACTTTGCTCTCTGTAACATTCTTTCTGCACCTCAGTCTCAAACCTCTGCTATCTGCGACAGTTCGTCTGAACCCGAGTCTCCAACCTATGCTCTCTTCAAAATTTCTTCTCCACCCCAGTCTCCAAAATCTGCACTCGAAACAGTTCTTCTCCACCCCAGTCTCCAACCTCTGCTCTCTGTAACAGTCCTCCTGTATTACTGTCTCCAAACTTTCCTTTCTGTAACGGTCCGTTTGCAATCCAGTCTCCAACCTCTGCTTTTTGTATCAGTCCTTGTGCACCCCAGTCTTTAACCTCTTCTCTCTGTTACAGTCCTTCTGCTCCTTAGTATCCAAACTCATCTCTCTGCAACAGTCCTTCTGCACCCAAGTCTCCAACACCTGCTACCTGAAACAGTCATTCTAAACCCCAGTCTCCAAACTCTGCTATCTGCAACAGTCTTTCTGGACCCCAGTCTCCAGGCTTTGCTATCTGTATCTATCCTTCTGCACCTCAGTCTCCAAACTCTGCTCTCTGCAATGGACATCCTACACCTCAGTCTGCAAACTCTACTCTCTGTAACATTCCTTCTGCACCTGAGTCTTCCACCTCTGATCTCTGTAAGATCCTTCTACAACCTAGTCTCCAAACTCTTCCTTCTGAAAAGATCCTTCTACACCCCAGTTTCCAAACTCTGCTCTCTGTAACAGTCCTTTGTCACCTCAGTCTTCAAACTCTTCTCTGTGTAAGATGCTTCTGCAACCGTGTCTCCAAACTATGCTCCTTGTAACAGTGCTCCTGCACCCCAGTATCCAAACTCTGCTCTCAGCAACAGTCCTTCTAAATCCCAGTCTCCAAACTCTGCTCTCTGCAACAGTCCTTCTGCACCAGAGTCTCCAACATCTGTTCTCTCAAACAATCCTTGTTAACCTCAGTTCTCAAACTCTGATCTCTGCAATGGTCCTTCTGCACCCCAGTCTCAAACCTCTGGTCTCTTTCAAAATCCTTCTGCACCCCAGTCTCCATCCTCTGCTCTCTGCAACGATACTTCTGAACCCAGTCTCCAACAACTGCTCTCTGCAACAGTCCTTCTTTACCTCAGTCTGAAAACTCTTCTCTCTGCAACAATCCTTGTGCACACCAGTATCCAAACTCTGCTTTCTGTAACAGTAATTCTGCACCTCAGTCTCTAAACTCTGCTCTCTGTAACAGTCCTTCTGCACCCCTGGATCCAAACGCTGCTCTCTGTAAGATCCTTCTGCACCCCAGTTTCCAAACTCTGCTCTCTGTAACATTCCTTCTGGTCCCCAGTCTCCAAACTCTGCTCTCTGTAACAGTCCTTCTGCTCCCCAGTCACTAACCTCTGCTCTCTGTAACAGTCCTTCTGCACCACAGTCTCCAACCTCTGCTCTCTGTAACAGTCCTTCTGTACTGCAATCTCCAACCTCTGCTCTCTATAATGGTCCTTCTGCACCCCAGTCTCCAAACTCTGCTTTCTGTATCAGTCCTCCTGCACCACTGTCTCCAAACTCTGCTGTCTGTAACAGTCCTTCTGCACCTCAGTGTCCAACTTCTGATCTGTGCAACAGTCCTTCTGCACCCCAGTCTCCAACCTCTGCTCTCAAAAACAATCTTTCTGTACCTCAGTCTCCAACCTCTACTCCCTGTTACAGTCTTTCTGCATCTCCGTCTCCAACCTCTGCTCTCTCCACCAGTCCTTCTGCACCACCGTCTCAAATTCTGGTCCCTGCAACAGTCCTTCTTTACCTCAGTTCCCAAACTCTGATCTCTGCAATGGTACTTTTTAACCCCTGTCTCCAACCTCTGCTCTCTGTAACAATCCTACTGCACCCCAGTCTTCAACATTTGCTCTCTGCAACGATCCATCTGCACTCCAGTCTACAACATCTGCTCTCTGCAACAGTCCTTCTGCACCTCAGTCTGAAAACTCTGCTCTCTGCAACGTTCCTTGTGCATCACAGTCTCTAAAATCTGCTTTCTGTAACAGTCCTTCTGCACCTCAGTCACCAATCTCTGCTCTCTTCAAGTATCCTTCTGCACCCCAGTCTCCAAACTCTGCTCTCTGAAACAGTCCTATTGCACCTCAGTCTCCAAAATCTGCTCTATATAAGATCCTTCTGCAACCCAGTATCCAAACTCTGGCCTCTGTAACAATCCTCTTGCTCCCCAGTCTCTAAACTCTGCTCTCTGTAACAGTCCTTCTGCACCGAACTCTGCAACCTCTGCTCTCTGCAACATTCCTTCTGCACCCCAGTCTTCAACCTCTGCTCTCTGCAACAGTCCTTCCTCACCCCAGTCTCTGAAATCTGCTCTCTGCAACAGTACTTTTCCACCGAAGTCTCCAACCTCTGTTCTCTGTAACAGTCCTTCTGCACCTCAGACTCCAAATTCTGCTCTCTGCAACAGTCCTTCTGCGCCCCAATCTCGAACCTCTGCTCTCTGCAACAGTCCTTCTGGATCTCAGTGTCCAAACTCTGCTCTCTGTAAGATCCTTCTGAAACACAGTCTACAACCTATGTTTTCTGCAATGGTCCTTCAGCACCAAACTATCCAAACTCTGTTTTCTAAAACATTTATTCTGCACCCCAGTCTCCAAACTCTACTCTCTGTAACAGTCTTTCTGTACCGCAGTCTCCATAATCTACTCTGTGCAACGATCTTTCTGAACCACAGTCTCCAAATTCTGCTCTCTGCAAAATTCCTTCTGCACCCCAGTCGCCAAACTTTCCTCTCTATAACATTCGTTCTACACCCCAGTATCCACGTTTGCTCTCTGCAATGGTCTCTTTGCAGCCCAGTCTCCAAAATTGTTCTCTACAACAGTTCTTCTGTACCGCAGTCTTAAAACTCTGTTCTCCATAATGGTCTTTCTGCACCCCACTCTCCAACCTCTGCTTTCTGTATCAGTCTTTCTTCACCACAGTCTCCAAACTCTGCTCTCTGTAACAGTCCTTCTGCACCTCACTCTGCAACCTCTGCTCTCTGCAACAGTCTTTCTGCAACCCAGTCGTCAACCTCTTCTCTCTGCAACAGTCATTTCTCGCCCCAGTCTCCAAAATATGCTCTCTGTAACAGTCCTTTTCCACCACAGTCTCCAACCTCTGCTCTGTATAACAGTCCTTCTATACTGCAGTCTCCAAACTCTGCTCTCTGTAATGGTCCTTCTGTACCCCAGTCTCCAAACTCTGCTTTGTTTATCCGTCCTTCTGCACCCCAGTCTCCAACCTCTGCTCTCTGTATCAGTCCTTCTGCACCTATATCGCCAACCTCTACTCTCTACAACAGTCCTTCTGCACCCCTGTCTCCAACCTCTGCTCTCTGCAACATTTCTTCTACACTCAGATCTCCAAACTGTGCTATCTTTAACTGTCCTTCTGCACCCCAGTCTCCAACCTGTGGTCTCCGTAACTGTCCTTCTGACCCCAGTCTCCAACCTCTGCTCTCTGTAAAGATCCTTCTGCACCCCATTCTCCAACCTCTGCTCTCTGCAATAATCCTTCTGCACCTCAGTTTCCAACCTCTGCTCTCTGCAAAGATCCTTCTGTACCCCAGTCTCCAACTTCTGCTCTCTGTAACAGTCCTTCTGCACCTCGGTCTCCAACCTGTGCTCTCTGTACCAATCCTTCTGTACCTCAGTCTCCAACCTCTGCTCTCTATAACAGTCCTTCTGTACCTCAGTCACCAACATCTGCTCTCTGTAACAGGCCTTATGCACCCCAGTCTCCAAACTCTGCTCTCTGAAACAGTTCTTCTGCACCCCAGTCTCGAACCTCTGCTCTCTGTAACAGTCCTGATTCACCTCAGTCTCCAACCTCTGCTCACTGTTACAGTCTTTCTGCACCTTAGTCTGAAACCTCTACTCTTTGCACGATCCTTCTGCACCCCAGTCTCCAATCACTGCTCTCTGTAATATTCATCCTGCCACACAGTCACCAACCACTGCTCTCTGTAAGATCCTTCTGCAACCCAGCCTCAAAACTCTGCTCTCTATAACAGTCCTTCTGCAAACCAGTCTACAAACTCTGCTCTCTGTTGCAGGCCTTATGCACCCCAGTCTCCAAAATCTGCTCTTTTAAACAGTCTTTCTGCACGGCAGTCTGCAACCTCTGCTCTATGTAATGGTCCTTCTGCACCCCAGTCTCACAGCTCGGCTTTCTGTATTATAATTCTTCACCCGAGGCTCCAACTTCTGCTCTGTGTAACAGTCCTTCTACATCTCAGTCTCCAACCTCTGCTCTCTGAAACAGTCCTTCTGCACCCTAGTCTCCAACCTCTGCTTTCTGCAACATTTCTTCTGCACCCCAGTCTCCAAACTGTGCTCTCTGTAACAGTCCTTTTGTACTGCAGTCTCCCACCTCTTCTCTCTGTAAGGATCCTTCTGCAGCCCAGTCTCCAACTCTGCTGTCTTCAATGATTCTTCTGCAACGCAGTATCCAACTTCGGCTCTCTTCAACGATCCTTCTGCACCCCAGTCTCCAACCTCTTCTCTCTGTAACTATTTTTCTTCACCTCCGTCTCCAACCTCTGCTCTCTGTAACCGTCGTTCTGCACCCCTGTCTCCAAGCTCTGCTCTCTGCAACGATCCTTATGCACCCCAGTCTGAAACATCTGCTCTCTGTAACGATCCTTCTGCACCCCAGCCTCAAACCTCTGATTTCTGTGTAAGTCTTTCTAAACCAGGGTTTCCAACCTCTGCTCTCTGTAACAGTCCTTCAGCACCTCTGTCTCCAACCTCTGAACTCAGCAACCTTACTTGTGCACCCCATTCTCTAACCTCTGCTCTCTGTCACAGTCCTTCTGCACCCCATTCTCTAACCTCTGGTCTCTGCATCAGTCTTTCTGTAACACAGCCTTTAACCTCTGCTCTCTGTATAAGTAATTCTGCACCCCAGTCTCCAAACTTTGCTCTCTGTAACATTCTCTCTGAACCTCAGTCTCCAACGTCTTCTCTCTGTGACAGTTCTTCTTCACCCCAGTCTCCAAACTCTGCTCTCTGCAACAGTTCTTATGAACCCCAGTCTCCAACATCTGCACTCTGAAACAATTCGTCTATAAACCATTCTCCAACCTCTGCTCTCTGTAACAGTTCTCCTGTATTGCAGTCTCCGAACTCTGCTCTCTGCAATGGTCCTTCTGCACCCTAGTCTCCAACCTCTGCTTTTTGTATAAGTCCTTCTGAACCCCAGTCTCCAACCTCTGCTCTCTGTAACAGTCCATTTGCACCTCAGTCTCCAAATTCTGCTCTCTGCAACAGTTCTTCTTCACCCCAGTCTCCAACCTCTGTAACTTCCAACAGTCCCTCTGCACCTCAGTCTGAAAACTTGGATCTCTGCAACGATCCTCCTGCACCCCAGTCTCCAAACTCTGCTCTCTGTAACAGTCCTGTTCCACCTCAGTCTCCAACCTCTGCTCTCTGTAATATACTTCTGCAACCCTGTCTCCAAACTCTGCTCTTTGTAACAGTCCTTCTGCACCCCAGTCTCAAACCTCTGTTCTGTGCAACAGTTCGTCTGAACCACAGTCTCCAACATCTGCTCTATGAAAGATCCTTCTGCACCCCAGTCTCCAAACTCCAATCTCCATAACATTCCTTCTTCACCCGAGTCTCCAACCTTTGCTCTCTGTAACAATCCTTCTGCACTTCAGTCTTCAACATCTGCTCTCTGCAGCGGCTAATCTGCACCCCATTCTCCAACCTCTGTTGTCTACTAGAGTACTTCAGCATGTCAGTCTCCAACCTCTGCTCCCTGCAAAAATCCTTCTGCACCCCAGTCTCCAACCATTGCTCTCGGTAACATTTCTTCTGCACCTCAGTCTCCAAACTCTGCTCTATATAAGTTCCTTCTGCCACCCAGTCTCCAAACTCTGCTCTCTGTAACAGTCCTTCTGAAGCCCAGTCTCCAACCTCTGCTCTGTGCACCAGTTCGTCTGCACCCCACTCTCCAGGCTCTGCTCTCTGTAAGATCCTTCTACACACCAATCTCCAAACTCTGATCTCTGTAACAGTCCTTATTCACCCCAGGCTCCAACCTCTGCTGCCTGCAACAATCCTTCTGCACACCAGTCTCCAACTATTGCTCTCTGCAACAGTTCTTCTTCATGCCAGATTTTAACATATACTCTCTGAAACAGTCCTTCTGCATCCCATTCTCTAACCTCTGCTCTATGCAACAGTCCTTCTGTACCCTGGTCTCCACCCTCTGCTCTCTCTAACAGTCTTTCTGTACTGCAGTCTCAAACCTCTGCTCTCTGTAAGGTTCATTCTAGACCAAAGTCTCCAACCTATGCTTTCTGTATCAGTCCTTCTGCACCCCAGTCTCCAAACTCTGCTCTCTGTAAAAGTCCTTCTACACTCCAGTCTTCAACCTATGCTCTGTGTAACAGTCCTTCTGCAACCCAGTTTCCAATTGCTACTCTATGCTACGATCCTTCTGCATCCCAGTCGCCAACATCTGCTTTCTGCAACCGTCCTTCTGCACCCAAGTCTCCGACCTCTGTTCTCTGAAAGGATCCTTCTGAACACCAGTCTCCATCTTCTGCTCTCTACAATAATCCTACTGCACCCCAGTCGCCACACTCTGCTCTCTGTAACAATTCTTCTGCACTGCAGTCTCCAAACTCTGCTCTACGTAATATTCTTCTGCAACCCAGTCTCCAAACTCTGCTCTCTGTAACAGCCCTACTGTATGCAGTCTCCAACCTCTGCTCTCTTTAACAGGCCTTCTGAACCCCAGTCTCGAAACTCTGCTCTCTGTATCAGTCTTGCTGCACCCCAGTGTCCAAACTCTGCTCTCTGTAACAGTCTTTCTGCATCTCAGTCTCCTATCTATGCTCTCTGCAACAGTTGTTCTGCGCACCAGTCTCCAACATCTGCACTCTGAAACAGTTCTTCTCCACTCCAGTCTCCAAACTCTGCTCTCTGTAACAGTCCTCCTGTATTGCAGTCTCCAAATTCTGCTCTCTGTAATGGTCCTTCTGCACCTCAGTCTCCAACCTCTGCTTTCTGTATCAGTCCTTCTGCACCCCAGTCTCCAACCTCTGCTCTCTGTAACAGTCCTTCTACACTCCAGTCTTCAACCTATGCTCTGTGTAACCGTCCTTCTGCAACCCAGTTTCCAATTGCTGCTCTCTGCTACGATCCTTCTGCATCCCAGTCTCCAACATCTGCTTTCTGCAACCGTCCTTCTGCACCCAAGTCTCCGACCTCTTCTCTCTGAAAGGATCCTTCTGAACACAAGTCTCTGTCCTCTGCTCTCTGCAATAATCCTACTGCACCCCAGTTGCCACCATCTGCTCTCTGTAACTATCCTTCTGCACTGCAGTCTTCAAACTCTGCTCTACGTAATATTCTTCTGCAACCCAGTCTCCAAACTCTGCTCTCTGTAACAGCCCTTCTTTATGCAGTCTCCAACCTCTGCTCTCTTTAACAGGCCTTCTGAACCCCAGTCTCCAAACTCTGCTCTCTGTATCAGTCCTTCTGAACCCCTGTCTCCAAACTCTGCTGTCTGTAACAGTCTTTCTGCATCTCAGTCTATTACCTCTGCTCTCTGCAACAGTTCTTCTGCACACCAGTCTCCAACATCTGCACTCTGAAACAGTTCTTCTCCACTCCAGTCTCCAACCTCTGCTCTCTGTAACAGTCCTCCTGTATTGCAGTCTCCAAATTTTGCTCTCTGTAATGGTCCTTCTACACCTCAGTCTCCAACCTCTGCTTTCTATATCAGTCCTTCTGCACCCCAGTCTCCAACCTCTTCTATCTGATATAGTCCTTCTGCACCTCAGTCTCCAAATTCTATTCTGTGCAAAAGTCCTTCTGCACCCAAGTCTCCAACACCTGGTCGCTGCAACAGTCCTTCTTAACCCAAGTTTCCAACCTCTGCTATCTGAAACAATCCTTCTGCACCCTAGTCTCCAATCTCTGCTCTCTGTAACAGTCCGTCTGCACCCAAGTCTCCAACCTCTGCTCTCTGCAGCAGTCCTTCTACACCCCAGTCTTCAACCTCTGCTCTGTTTAACAGTCCTTCTGCAACCCAGTCTCCAAACTCTGCTCTCTGTAACTATACTTCTTCACCCCAGTCTCCATTCTCTGCTCTCTGTAACAATACTTCTGCACCCCAGTCTCTAACCTCTGCTCTCCGTAACATTTTTCTGCACCACAGTCTCCAACCTCTTCTTTCTGTATCATTACTTCTGCACCACAGTTTCCAACCTCTGCTCTCTGCAACAGTTCTTCTGCACCCAGTCTCCAAGGTCTGCACTCTGAAATAGTCCTTCTCCACACCAGTCTCCAACTTCTGCTCTCTTTTACAGACCTCCTGTAGTGCAGTCTCCAAAATCTGCTTGGTTACTGGGGTGCTTAAGAACTGTTACAAAGAGCAGAGGTTGGAGACTGGGGTGCAGAAGAACTGTCTGTAACGGTCCTTCTGCACCCAAGTTTCAAACCTCTGCTTTCTGTAACAGTCCTTCTACACCCCAGTCTCCAAACTCTGCTATCTGTAACAGACCTTGTGCACCCCAGTCTCCAACCTCTGATCTCTATAACAATAATTCTGCACTCCAGTCTCAAAGCTCTGCTCTCTGCAGTGATCCTTTTGCACCCCATTCTTTCACCTCTGTTCTCTGCAAAAGTCTTTCGGCACCCCAGTCTCCAACATCTGCAATCTGCAACAGTCCTTCTGAACCTTAGTCTGAAAACTCTGCTCTCTTCAACATTCCTTGTGCACCCCAGTCTCAAAACTCTACTTTCTGTAACAGTCCTTCTGCACCTCAGGCTCCAAAATCGGCTCTCTGTAACAGTGCTTCTGCACCGCAGCCTCCAACCTCTGCTCTCTGTAAGAGTCCTGCTGTTTTCCAGTCTCCAACCTCTGCTATCTGTAACAGTATTTCTGCTCCCAGTCTCCAACCTCTGTTCTCTGTAACAGTCCTTCTGTACCACAGTCACCAACCTCTGCTCTCTGTAAAGGTCCTTCTGCACCACAGGCCCCAACCTCTCCTTTCTGTATCATTCTTTCTGAACCACAGTTTCAAACCTCTGCTTTTTGCAACATTCCTTCTGCACCTAAGTCTCCAACCTCTGCTCTCTACGACAGTTCTTCTGCACCCCAGTCTCCAACCTCTGCTCTTTGTAACAGTTCTTAAGCACCCCAGTAACCAAGGTCTGCACTCTGAAACAGTCCATATCCACACCAGTCTCCAAACTCTGTTGTCTGTCACAGTCCTCCTGTAGTGCAGATTCCAAAATCTGCTCTCTGTACTGGTCCTTCTACACCCCATGTCCAGCCTCTACTCTCTGCAGCAGTCCCTTTGCAACCCAGTCTCCAACCTCCGCTCTCTGTAACAATCCTTCTGCACCTCATTCTCCAAACTCTACTCACTGTAAAAGTACTTCTGCACCCCTGCTCCAAACTCTGCTCTCTGTAACAGGCCTTCTGCACCCCAGTCTTCAATGTCTGTTCTCTTTAACAATCCTTCTGCACCCCAGTCTTCAACCGCTGCTCTCTACAACGATCTTTCTGCACCCCTGTCTCAAACCTCTGCTCTCTGCAACAGTCCTTCTGCACCCCAGTCTCCAACACATGCTCTCTGCAAAAGTCTTTCTGCACCTCAGTCTCAAAACTCTGTTCTCTGCAACGATCCTTCTGCACCCTAGTCTCCAACCTCTGATCTCTGTAACAGGCCTTTTGCACCTCAATCTCCAAATTCTACTCTCTGCAACAGTCCTTCTGCACCTCAGTCGCCAATTTCTGACCTCTGTAAGATGCTTCTGCAGCCCTGTATCTAACCTCAGCTCTCTATAAGAGTCCTTCTGCACCCAAGTCTCAGACCTCTGCTCTCTGTAACAGGACTTTCACAAGTCAGTCTCCAAACTCTACTCTCTACAACAGTCTTCTGCACCCTAGTTACCAACATCTGCTCTCTGCAACAGTCCTTCTGCTCCCCAGATTCCGAGATCTGCTCTATGTAACAGTCCTTCTGTACCGCAGTCTCCAACCTCTGCTCTTTGTAACGGTCCTTCTACACCCCAGTCTCCAACCTCTGCTTTCTGTATCTGTCTGTCTGAACCCCAGTCTCCAACCTCTGTTCTCTGTATGTATCCTTATGCACCTCAGTCTTAAACCTGTTTTCTATGTAAGAGTTTTTCTGCACCTAAGTCTCCATCCTCTGCTCTCTGTAACAGTCCTTCTGCACCTCAATTTCAAAACTCTGCTTACTGTAACAGTCCTTCTGCAAATGAGTCTTCAACCTCTGCTCTCTGTAACAGTCCTCCTATAACTAAGTCTCCAACCTCTGCTCTTTGTAACAGTCCTTCTGCAACTCAGTCTTAAACCTCTGCTCTCGGCATGATTTTTCGGTAGCCCAGTATCCAAACACTGCTCTCTGTAACAGTCCACCTGCACCTCAGTCTCTAACCTGTGCTCTCTGTTAGATCCTAGAGCAACCCAGTCTTTAAACTCTACTCTTTGTAACAGTCCTTCTGCACCAAGTCTCCAAACCACTCCTCTCTGTAGCAGGCCTTCTGCATGCCAGTATCCTAACTCTGCTCTCTGCAACAATATTTCTGCACCCCAGTCTCCAACCACTGCTCTCTGCAATGATCCTACTGCACCCCAGTCTCCAACCTCTGATTTCTGCAACAGTACTTCTGCACCTCAGTCTCCAAATTCTGCTCTCTGTAAGATCCTTCTGCACCCCTGTCTCCAAGCTCTGCTCCTTGCAACGATTCTTCTGCACCCCTGTCTCCATGCTCTGCTTCTTGCAATGATCCTTCTGCACCCCTGTCTCCAATCTCTGCTCCTTGCAACCATCCTTCTGCACCACAGTCTCCAAACTCTTCTCGATGTAAAAGAACTTCTGCACCTCAGTCTTTATTCTCTGCTCTCTGCAACAGTCTTTCTGCACCCCAGTCTTTAAACACTGCTCTCTGCAACAGGCTTTCTGTACTGCAGTCTCCAACTTCTGCTCTCTGTAACGGTCTTTCTGCACCACAGACTATAATCTCTGCTTTCTGTATCAGTTTTTCTGCACCCCAGTCTCAAAATTCTGCTCTCTCTAAGAGTCCTTCTGCACCTCAGTCTCCAACCTCTGCTCTAAGCAACAGTACTTTTGCACCCCAGTCTCAAACCTCTGCTCTCTGAAACAGTGCTTCTACACCCCAGTCTCCAACCTCTGCTCTCTGCAACAGTTTTCTCCACCCCAGTCTCCAACCTCTGTTCTCTGCAACAGTCCTTCTGCACCGCATTCTCCAACCTCTGCTCTCGTTAACAGTTTTTCTGCACCACAGTCTCCAATCTCTTCTCTCTGTAAGATCTTTCTGCACTCCAGATTCCAAACTCTGCTCTCTGTAAAATTCCTTCTTCACCCCAGTTTTTAACCTCTGCTTTCTGCAAATATCCTGCGGCACCCCAGTTTCCAAGCTCTGTCCTCTTCAACAGTCCTTCTGCTCCCCAGTCTCCAACATCTTCTCCTGTAACAGTCCTTCTGTACATCAGTCTCCAACCTGTTCTCTCTGTAACATTCCTTCTGCACCCCAGTCTCCAACCACTTCTCTCTGTAAAAGTTTTTCGATATCACAGTCTCCACACTCTGGTCTCTGTAACGGTCCTTCTGCACCCCAATTTCCAACCTCTGCTTTCTGTAACAGTCCTTCTGCACCTCAGTCTCCAAACTCTGCTCTCTCTAACAGTTCTTCTACACCTCAGTCTCGAACCTCTGCTCTCTGTAACAGTCCTTCGGAACCTCAGTCTGACACCTCTGCTCTCTGCACGATCCTTCTGCAACCCAATCTTCAACCACTTCTCTCTGTAACAGTCAAACTACACCCCAGTCACCAACCTCTGCTCTCTGTAACAATTTTTCTATACCGCAGTCTCCAAACTCTGGTCTGTGTAACAGTCTCTCTGCACCACAATTTCCAACCTCTGCTTTCTGTAACAGTCCTTCTTCACCTCAGTCTCCAAACTTTGCTCTCTGTAACAGTCGTTCTACACCTCAGTCTCCAACCTCTTCTCTCTGTAACAGTCCTTCAGCACGTCAGTCTAACACCTTGCTCTCTGCACGATTCTTCTGCACCCCAGTCTCCAACCTCTGCTCTGTACAATGATCCTACTGCACCCCAGTCTCCAAACTCTGATCTCTGCAAGAGTCCTCTGCACCTCAGTCTCCAAATTCTGCTCTCTGTAAGATCCTTCTACACCCCGGTACCTAAATTCTGCTCTCTGTAAAAGTCCATCTGTACCCGAGTCTCCAACCTCTGCTCTCTGTAACAGGACTTCGGTACCTCAGAATCCAACTTCTGCTCTCTGCAACAGTCCTTCTGCACCCCAGTCTTCAACCTCTGCTCTCTGCAACAGTCCTTCTGCACCCTAGTTACCAACAACTGCTCTCTGCAACAGTTCTTCTGCACCTCAATCTGAAAACTCTGCTCTCTGCAACGACCCTTCTGCACCCCAGTGTCCTATTTCTGCTCTCTGGAACAGTCCTTCTTCACCTCAGTCCCTCAACTCTGCTCTCTTTATAATCATTGTGCAACACATTCTTCAAACTCTGCATTCTATAACAGTCTTTCTGCACAATAGTCTCCAACCTCTGCTTTCTGTAA
This sequence comes from Ictidomys tridecemlineatus, assembly GCF_052094955.1. Lineage (NCBI taxonomy): Eukaryota > Metazoa > Chordata > Mammalia > Rodentia > Sciuridae > Ictidomys > Ictidomys tridecemlineatus. The sequence goes on from NW_027524817.1 coordinate 21,822, forward strand.
CAGGACTTCTGCAACACTGTCTCAAAACTCTGCTCTCTGTAAAAGGCCTTCTTCACCCCAGTCTCCAACCTCTTCTCTCTGCAACAATTCTTCTCCACCCAAGTCTCCAACATCTGCTCTCTGCAACAGTCCTATTGCACACCAGTCTCCAGACTCTGCTCTCTGTAAGATCCATTTGAACCCCAGTCTCCAACCACTACTCTTTTACAGTCCTTCTGCACCCCAGTCTCCAAACGCTGCTCTCTGCAACTGTCCTTTTCCACCCCAGTCTCCAACATCTGCTCTCTGCAACAGTCCTTCTGCACCCTAGTTTCTAAACTGTGCTCTCTGCAACGATCCTTCTGGACCCCAGGATCCAATATCTGCTCACGGCAAGAGTCCTTCTGCACCACAGTCTCCAACCTCTTCTCTTTTTAAGATCCTTCTGCACTCCAGATTCCAAACTCTGCTCTCTGTAACATTCCATCTCCACCCCAGTCTGTAACCTCTGTCCTCTGCAACAGACATTCAGCTCCTCGGTCTCCGAGATCCGCTCTCTGTAACAGAATATAATCCTTGTGCAACACAGTCTCCAAACTCTTTTTTCTGTATCAGTCAATTTTAACCCCGTCTCCAAACTCTGTTCTCTGTATCTATCCTGCTGCACCTCAGTCTCCAAGCTGTGCTCCATGTAAGAGTCCTTCTGCACACCAGTCTCCCAACATTGCTCTCTGCAACAGTCCTTCTGTACTGCAGTCTCCAAAACCTGCTCTCTGTAACGGTCTTTCTGGACCCAAGAATCCAATCTCTGCTTTCTGCATCAGTCCTCCTGCACCCCAGTCTCCAACATCTGCTCTCAGTAACAGTCCTATACCGCAGTCTCCAACCTCTGCTCTCTTTAACGGTCCTTCTGCACCCCAATTTCCAAACTCTGTTACCTGTAACAGTCCTTCTGCACCTGAGTCTTCAAACTCTTCTCTCTGTAACAGTCCGTTTACAACTCAGTCTCCAAATTCTGCTCTCTGTAACCGTCCTTCTGAACCTCAGTCTGAATCCTCTCCTCTGTGAAAGATCATCTGCACCCCAGTCTCCAACCACTGCTCTCTGTAAAAGTCCACCTGCACCTCAGTCTCCAACCTCTTCCCTCTGTAAGATCCTTCAGTAACTCAGTCTCTAAACTCTGATCTCTATAACAGTCCTTCTGCACCCGAGTGTCCAAGCTCTCCTCTCTGTAACAGGCCTTCTGCACGCCAGTCTCCAAACTCTGCTGTCTGTAGCAGGCCTTCTGCACCCCAGTCTCCAACCTCTGCTCTCTGCAACGATCTTTGTGCACACTAAACTCCAACCTCTGCTCTCTGCAATGATCCTACTGCACGCCAGTCTCCAACCTCTGATCTCTGCAACACTCCTTCTGCACCTAAGTCTCCAATTTCTTCTCTCTGTAAGATCCTTCTGCACTTCTGCCTTAAAGGTCTGCTTTTTGCAACAATCCTCCTTCACCCCAGTCTCCAACCTCTGCTCTATGTAACTGGACTTCTGAACCTCAGTCTCCAACATCTACTCTCTGCAACAGTTCTTCTGCACCCCAGTCTCCAAACTCTGATCTCTGCAACAGTCCTTCTGTACTGCAGTCTCTAAACTCTGCTCTCTGTAACGGTCTTTATGCACCCCAGAATCCAATCTCTGCTTTCTGCATTAGTCCTCCTGCACCCCAGTCTCCAACATCTGCTCTCTCTAAGAGTCCTTCTGCACCTCAGTCTCCAACCTCTGCTCTCGGCAACAGTCCTTCTGCACCCCAGTCTCAAACCTCTGCTGTCTGCAACAGTGCTTTTGCACTCTAGTCTCCCACCTCTACTCTATGCAACAGGCCTTCTGCACCAATTCTCCAAACTCAGATCTCTGTAACAATCCTTCTGCACCTCAGTCTCCAAACTCTCTTCTCTGAAGGGTCCTACTGGACCTCAGTGTTCAACCGCTACTCTCTGTAACAGTCCTTCTGCACTTCAGTCTCCAAACTCTGCTAACTTTAGGATCCTTCTAAAACCCAGTCTCCAAACTCTGCTCTCTGTAACAGTCTTTCTTCAAACCAGTGTCCAACCTCTGCTCTCTGCAACAGTCCTTCTACACCCCAGTCTCCAAAATCTGCTCTCTGCAACAGTCCTTCTGAACCTCAGTCTAAAAACTCTGCTGTCTGCAACGAACCTTCTGCACCCCGTCTCCTACCTCTGCTGTCTGTAACATACTTCTGCACCTCAGTCTCCCAATTCTGCTCTCTGTAAGATCCTTCTGCAACCCAGTCTTTAAACTCTGCACTCTGTAACCATCCTTCTGCACAACAGTCTACAACCTCTGCTCTGTGTAACAGTCTTTCTGTACTGCAGTCTCAAACCTCTGCTCTCCGTAACGGGCCTTCTGCTCCCCAGTCTCCAACCTCTGATTTCTGCAACAGTTTTTCTGCACCTCAGTCTGAAAATTCTGCTCTCTGCACGATCCTTCTGCACACCAGTCTCCAACCACTGCTCTCGGTAACAGTCCCCCTGCACCTAAGTCTCCAACCTCTGCTCTCTGTAAGATCCTTCATCAACCCAGTCCCCAAGCAGTGTTCTCTATAACAGACCATCTCACCCACGTCTCTAAATTCTTCTCTCTGAAACGATTCTTCTACACACCAGTCTCAAAACTCTGCTCTCTGTAACCTTCCCTCTGCACCCCAGTCTCCAACCTCTGCTCTCTGTAACCGTAATTCTGCAACCCAGTCTTTAACTTCTGCTCTCCGTAACAGTCCTTCTGCACATCAGTCTTCAACCTCTACTCTCTGCAACAATCCTTCTGCACCCCATTCTCCAACCTCTGCTCTCTGCAACAGTCTTTTGCACCCCATTCTCCAACATCTGCTCTCAGCAACAGTCCTTGTAACTCCAGTCTCCAAATTCTGCTCTGTGCAAGGATCCTTCTGGAACCAAGGCTCCAAAGTGTGCTCTCTGCAACAGTCCTTCTGCACCCCAGTTTACAACCTCTGCTCTCTGTAAGATTTTTCTGCACACCAGTGTCCAAAATCTGCTGTCTCTAACATTCCTTCTCCATCGCAGTCTATAACCTCTGCTTTCTTCAAAAGTCCTGCTGCACCCCAGTCTCCAACCTCTGTCCTCTGTAACAGTCCTTCTGCTTCCCAGTCTCCAACATCTGCTCTCTGTAACAGTCCTTCTGTACCGAAGTCTCCAACCTCTGCTCTTTGTAATGGTCCTTCTGCAGCCCAGTCTTTACCTCTACTTTTTATATCAGTCCTTCTGAACCCCAGTCTCCAACCTCTGCGCTCTGTATCTATCCTTCTGCACCCCATTCTCCAACCTGTGCTTTCTGTAACCGTCTTTCTGCACCGCAGTCTCAAACCTCTGCTCTCTGCAACAGTCCTTCTGCACCACAGTCTCCAAACTCTGCACTCTGTAAGATTCTTCTGCACTCCAGTTTCCAAACTCTAAACTCTGTAACATTCCTTCTCCAACCCAGTCTTTAACCTCTGCTTTTTGCAAGTGTCCTGCGGCACCCCAGTCTCCAAACTCTGTCCTCTGCAACAGTCTTTCTGCTCCCCAGTCTCCAACATATGCTCTCTGAAACAGTCCTTCTGAAACGCAGTCTCCACCCTCTGCTCTTCGTAATGGTTCTTCTGCAACCCAGTTTCCAAACTCTGCTTTCTGTATCAGTCCTTCTGAAGCCCAGTCTCAAACCTCTGTTCTCTGTATATATACTTCTACACCTCAGTCTCAAACCTGTTCTCTCTGTAATATTTCTTCTGCACCCCAGTCTCCAACCTCTGCTCTCTGTAACAGTTTTTCTATACTGCAGTCTCCAAATCCTGGTCTCTGTAACGGTCCTTCTGCACCCCAATTTCCAACCTCTGCTTACAGTAACAGTCTTTCTGCACCTCAGTCTACAAACTCTACTCTCTTTAAGTTTTTCTACACATCAGTCTCCAACTTCTGCTCTCTGTAAGATCCTTCAGCAACCCAGTTTCCAACCACTACTCTCTGTAACAGTCCACCTGCACCTCAGTCTCCAACCTCTGCTCCTGTAAGATCTTTCAGCAACCCAGTCTCCAAACTCTGCTCTCTGTAGCAGGCCTTCTGCACTCCAGTCTCCAACCTCTGCTCTCTGCACGATCCCTCTGCACCCTAGTCTCTAACCACTGCTCTCTGTAACAGTCCACCTGAACGCCAGTCTCCAAACTCTACTCTCTATAAGATCCTTCAGCAACCCAGTATCCAAACTCTGCTCTCTCTTACAGGCCTTCTGAACGCCAGTCTCCAAACTCTGCTCTCTGTAGCAGGCCTTCTGCACCACAGTCTGCAACCACTGCTCTCTGCAACAATCCTTCAGCACCCAAGTCTCCAAACTCTGCTCTCTGCAATGATTCTACTGCACCCTAGTCTCCAACCTCTGGTCTCTGAAACAGTACTTCTGCACCTCAGTGTCCAAATTCTGCTCTCTGTAAGATCCTTTTGCACACCTGTATCAAACCTCTGCACTCTTTAATAGTTCTTCTGCACCTGAGTTTCCAACCTCTGCTCTCTGTAACAGAACCTCCACACCTCATTCTCCAACATCTGCTCTCTGCATCAGTCCTTCTGCACCCCAGTCTCCAACCTCTGATCTCTATAACAGTCTTCTGCAACCTACTTATAAATATCTGCTCTCTGCAACAGTCCTTCTGCACCCCAGTCTCCAACATCTGCTCTCTGCAACAGTTTTTCTGCACCTCAGTCTTAAAACTCTGCTCTCTGCAACGACCCTTCTGCACCCCAGTCTCCTATATCTGCTCTGTCTAACAGTCCTTCTTCTCCTCAGTCTCCCAACTCTGCTATCTGTAAGATCCTTCTGAAACCCAGTCTTTAAACTCTGCACTCTGTAACAATCCTTTGGCACAACAGTCTCCAAACTCTGCTCTCTGTAACAGGCCTTCTCCAACCCAGTCTCCAACCTCTTCTCTCTTAAACGATTTTTCTCCACCCCAGTCTCCAACATCTGCTCTCTGCAACAGTCTTTTTGCACTCGAGTCTCCAACTCTGCTCTCTGTAACAGTCCTTCTGCACCTCAGTCTCCAAACTCTGCTCTCTGTAACAGTCCTTCTGCACCCCAGTATCTACAATCTGCTCTCTGCAACAGTCCTTCTGCACCCCATTCGCCAAACTCTGCTCTTTGCAAAGATTTTTCTGGATTCCTTCTCCAATGCCTGCTCTCTGCAACAGTCTTTCTGCACCACAGTCTCCAACCTCTCTCTCTGTAAGATCCTTCTGCACTCCAGTTTCCAAACTCTGCACTCTGTAACATTCTTTGTTAAACCCAGTCTCATACCACGATCCTCTGCAAAACTCCTTCTGCTCCCCAGTCTCCGAGATGTGCTCTCTGTAACAGTCCTTGTGTACCGCAGTCTCCAACCTCTGATCTTTGTAATGGTCCTTCTACACCCTAGTCTCCAAACTCTGCTTTCAGTATCAGTCTGTCTGAACCCCAGTCTCCAACCTCTGTTATCTGTATCTATCCTTCTGCACATCAGTCTCCAACCTGTGCTCTATGTAAGAGTCCTTCTGCACCCCAGTCTCCAACCTCTTTTCCTGGTAACAGTCCTATACCGCAGTCTCCAACCTCTGCTCTCTGTAACGGTCCTTCTGCACCCAAATTTCCAAATTCTGCTCTCTGTAAAAGTCCTTCTTAAACTCAGTCTCCAACCTCCTCTCTCTTTAACAATTCTTCTGCACCTCAGTCTCCAAGCACTGCTCTCT